>NC_056454.1:37911565-38111565 GCF_018296145.1 Oncorhynchus tshawytscha
TCACATACAGTACACCTCTGGTCAACGGTTTGAACATGACACACATCAGGTTGTTCTGAGACATCCATACACATACAGTCGTGGCCAAAAGTTTTGACAATGACACAAATATGAATTTCCACAAAGATTGTTGAATCAGTGTCTTTAGATATTTTTGTCAGATGTTACTATGGAATACTGAAGTATAATTATAAGCATTTCATAAGCGTCAAATGCTTTTATTGACAATTATATGAAGTTGATGCAAAGAGTCAATATTTGCAGTGTTGACCCTTTTTTTTCAAGACCTCTGCAATCCGCCCTAACATGCTGTCAATTAACTTCTGGACCACATCCTGACTGATGCAGCCCATTCTTGCATAATCAATGCTTGGAGTTTGTCAGAATTTGTGAGCTTTTGTTTGTTCACCAGGCTCTTGAGGATTGACCACAAGTTCTCAATGGGAATAGTCTGGGGAGATACCTGGCAATGGACCCAAAATATGTTTTGTTCTTAGTTATCACTTTTGCCTTATGGCAAGGGGCGCCATCATGCTGGAAAAGGCATTGTTCATCAACAAACTGTTCCTGGATGGTTGGGAGAAGTTGCTCTCGGAGGATGTCTCGGTACCATTCTTTATTCATGGCTGTGTTCTTAGGCAAAATTGTGAGTGAGCCCACTCCCTTGGCTGAGAAGCAACCCCACACATGAATGGTCTCAGGATGCCTTACTGTTGGAATGACACAGGACCGATGGTAGCGCTCACCTTGTCTTCTCCGGACAAGTTCTTTTCCAGATGCCCCAAACAATCAGAAAGGGGATTCATCAGAGAAAATGACTTTACCTCAGTCCTCAGCAGTCCAGTCCCTGTACCTTTTGCAGAATATCAGTCTGTCCCTGATGTTTATCTTGGAGAGAAGTGGCTTCTTTGGTGCCCTTCTTGACACCAGGCCATCCTCCAAAAGTCTTTGCCTCACTGTGCATGCAGATGCACTCACACCTGCCTGCTGCCATTCCTGAGCAAGCTTTGTACTGGTGGTGCCCCAATCCCGCAGCTGAATCAACTTTAGGAGACGGTTCTGCCGCTTGCTGGACTTTCTTGGGTGCCCTGAAGCCTTCTTCACAACAATTGAACCACTCTCCTTGAAGTTCTTGATGATCTGATAAATGGTTGATTTAGGTGCAATCTTACTGGCAGGAATATCCTTTCCTGTGAAGCCCTTTTTGTGCAAATCAATGATGACGGCACATGTTTCCTTGCAGGTAACCATGCTTGACAGAGGAAGAACAATGATTCCAAGCACCACCCTCCTTTTGAAGCTTCCAGTCTGTTATTCAAACTCAATCAGCATGACAGAGTGATCTCCAGCCTTGTTCTCGTCAACACTCACATCTTGGTTAACGAAAGAATTACTGACATGATGTGAGCTGGTCCTTTTGTGGCAGGGCTAAAATACAGTGGAAATTTTGGGGGGAATTCCGTCTGCAATTAATTGCAATTCATCTGATCACCCTTAAAACATTCTGGAGTATATGCACATTTCCATCATACAAACTGAGGCAGCAGACTTTGTGAAAGTTAATATTTGTGTCACTCTCAAAACCTTTGGCCACAACTGTACAACATGAAAATTCAGTATCATCATACAGTCTTGTTGTTTTGTGAATACATATCCAACTCAGTGGACCATTCAATAAGCAGTCAGAGTCACTCTCCCCAGTCCTTAAACAGGAGATTCAATAGGCCTCAGCAGGAGGACATTTCTGCTCCAATTTTCTCCAATGTGTGTTGGCAAACAGGCAAGTAAATCCCTATCATCCACCTCCAACCCACCTCTACATGCCCTCACCCTGCTCCCCTTAAACCTCCAACACTGTAAACACCCTCCTCTTGGGAAGCCTTCAATGGGGCCCTTGTCCAAGCCAAGGCAGAGCACTCCGCTGTGAGCAGGGGAGGTCTGAAAGCAGACATATTTACTTTGAGACATCAAACATTTAACCCATCCTGATTTACACTCTGAAGGGTGGGAGTGTTGTGTTCCCTCCCAGGGTCAGGGAGGTGTGTCTGTCTGTCTCTAGCTCGCCACCCCAGTCTCCCCCGGTCTCCCCAGTATGGATGCAGAGCAAGGGTTGCCCTGGCTCCTGGCCCCTTACACAGCAAGGCAGAGGAGAGGTGGGCCTGGATGTGTGACCCTGGAGGTCAGGGTCAATGGCAGGTTTGGCCAGGAGTAATGACAGCCTTCCTGTGACCTCCTTTCTCAGTGTGGGTGGGTGCAGCAGCTTGTAGTGTATGTATTGAGCATGGCCCCACTACTGAGTCAGCCAGCGAGGGCACTGTGACCTCCTCTCTCATGGTCCCACTACTGAGTCAGCCATCGAGGGCACTGTGACCTCCTCTCTCATGGTCCCACTACTGAGTCAGCCAGCGAGGGCACTGTGATCTTCTCTCTCATGGTCCCACTACTGAGTCAGCCAGCGAGGGCACTGTGACCTCCTCTCTCGTGGTCCCACTACTGAGTCAGCCAGCGAGGGCACTGTGACTTTCTCTCTCATGGTCCCACTACTGAGTCAGCCAGCGAGGGCACTGTGACCTTCTCTCTCATGGTCCCACTACTGAGTCAGCCATCGAGGGCACTGTGACCTCCTCTCTCATGGTCCCACTACTAAGTCAGCCAGCGAGGGCACTGTGACCTCCTCTATCATGGTCCCACTACTGAGTCAGCCATCGAGGGCACTGTGACCTCCTCTCTCATGGTCCCACTACTGAGTCAGCCAGCGAGGGCTGGAGGAAAAGGAGGAGTGGAGAAAAAACAGGTACACACACACACACACACACACACACAAACACACACACATATATACACACACCCATACACACACACACACACACATACACACACCCATACACACACACACACCCATACACACACACACACACACACACACCCACACCCACACACACACACACCCATACACACACACACGCACACACACACAAACACACACACACACACACACACACACACAGACACACAAACACACGCACACATACACACACCCATACACACACACAAACACACACACACACACCCATACACACACACAAACACACGCACACACACATACACACACACACACATACACACACACAAACACATGCACACAAACACACACACACACACATACACATACACATACACACACACCACCAGCTCAACAGTGGCTCTTTTCTACAGGGATGAATGAGAAGGAGCATTATTGAGGACGAGGGAGAGAAGTGGAAAACCCAATTGAAGACCCCGGACCCTCAAAGGGATTTAAATGTTCCTGTAATTTCAGCTTCCAGCAAAGTGGGCCACAGTCAGAAGATGAAAGGGAAACAGGTGCTACTAACCCAGCTTTGAGGTTTCCTTTACATTAACATGAAGCTGAGGTCAGACTAATCCCTGTGTTAAGAGGATTAGTTACAGTTACAGGAAGTGCATAGGGGATCCTCGTTAATGGTTTCTCCAATTGATGTAGTGGTTGTATCCCAAATAGGGTGCCATTTTGGACGCAGACTATGATTATGGAAAGGTACCTACACTGAAAATATTCCTCAAACCCGGAACCATATTCCCCAGATAGATAGTTCTGTAAAGTGTTCCTGAAATCATAGGAGAAAATTGGGACTGGAAACAGAGGTTGGTCCTTAATTGTGTGACGCAGACATCTTGTCTGAAGTCTTTTATCAGAGTCGTTTGCCTCATTAATGGGCTGCACGCTAACCACTGCATTGTGCCGTATCGCAGCTCGTGACTCAGAATTGACTGGCCACCGCTTATGACGTCTCAGGATGGAAAATGAAAAGACAAGAAAGGATGGGGGGTCATAATCAACGGCATGGCTAGGAGGAACGACTGGGAGAGGTTTGTCAAAGACAGCAGGTGAATCTTTCTTTCCAGTGTTGCACAAATTCAGTGTGGCTCGAAATTGTCCGTAAAACAAGTGTCTTTTTACTTTTAGCAAGATAATTTATCAAGTTGGTTATAAACAATGTATAAACAAAATGTTCAGTTACTGAACTGTGAGTTCCTCTGTAGGAGGTAATGGAGGCTATAGAAACAGAATGTCTAGGATGACATGGTATTTCCAGCATGCTGGTTCTGACGAGACATACACACTGGACATTAATCACTGTCACCCTCTCTTCTGTCTGGGGGTGCTTGGGACGGGCCTCGCTTCCCCAGCACAAAACTACTTATCGTCAAGCCAGCGATAGGCAAAGAGGTAGTTTGGTTCGACATACAAAGTACACCTGTCTTTAATTGATGCATGATGCTTTATGCTGTCTTGCACTTTCATAGTGTTTAACTCTCAAGAAAACATTCAGAACCACTTGTGCTCCCTTCTTTAGTCTGGATGAAACCATTGCCTCCCAGAACTGTATTGTCTGAGGCCTGAGGACTTGAGACACTTCTCAACTATACAAGCCATGAAACACACTAACTACGTCCCTGTTTTGAAAACGCAGGTAAAGCAGGGCTAACGTCAAAACAGATTTTAAAGTGCCATGCAGTACTGAGTCGGTGCTGTGGATTTGAACTGATACTGTCTGGTCTGAAAAAGGCCGATATCTTTCCTCTGTGTTTTGTGCTGTGGAAATGTCACCCATTGTGTCTGGCCACTGAACTGTCAATGTACCCGCGGTACAGATGTAGGATCTTAATATGATCACCCTGTTGCAGGAGAACTTTCCTGCAATGCAGGACATTTTAAACTTGTAGTGTATTTGAGGTTTAAAAACATTTCTAAAGTTTGTCATTTCCATTTTCACATTTCAGATTTGTATCAACCCCTACAAATATTTCCTTTAATCATAATTCACACAATAATTCACATTTCCTGTTGCTGCAGGATCATTTTCCTGCTGTAATGAACTGGCTCAAATTAAGATCCTACATCTGTACATCCGCTCGCCATAGCCAGAGCACTGCTTGGTATCTAGGTACACCGAGCCCTGATAAGAGACTCTGGGGTCTTACTGTAGGGGACATGAATAGAAACTATTCAGCAAGCGTGGAGGATAACTTGGGTATTTTGGCATCAGACCAATGGATTCCTCTCAACTGCCAAACATAAGGTCATCAAGAGACAAGAGAATAATTCCCCTCAACGTCTGGCTGCTGAGTGTAGTTGGTTCGTCTATATTAGGCCCAAATTCCACCCTATCCTCTTTATAGTGCAATCCTATGGCAGGGCCCTTAGGTTAGAACCATAACGAATATCCCATTTCACAGCAAGAGGGCTCACATGACCATGGTCTCTGAAATGTGAAATACACTCCAGACAAGTGTGCATAGGCTACGTGACCTCTATAGGGTATTGCACCCTTTTCCATTTCTATGAGAATTTAATATCAATATCCATCAATTACTGTAGGGGTCCACAGAGAGTGAGAAGAGATTGTGTCACACGTTAGCCAGAGACATAAAGGGAAAGTGAAGGATGTGGAGAAAAGAAGCTTAGTTGTTGACTTGAATGAAAGCAATTGCTTTGAAATTTGAAACAAAAAAGAGATTACAGAAGACATTAAATAAACATGTTGAAAGCTTTGACTAAAATGTGTTACAGGGTTTGTTTAAAAAACAAATTAATCCAAATTGAATGATTCATTAATTTTTCATGATGTACCTGTACCAATTGCTTTCAACCCACTACAAGGTCTTATTAGTCTACACAGCATAATGGAAACCTTTCAAGATGCGAACAGATTCATCAGCTCAGAAAAACAGCTTTTGATCATGGATGATCATGGATGCCACGAAATAACATCATGTTTCTGTTGTCTCTCTGTGTTTCATACATTTCCTTCCATTCGTAAGAGGCTGAATCTATCTCACCAGAGAAAGAATCCAAGCAAAGAAAACCCCGCCCCTCTGTCTCTGTATGTGTAGCCCATCTATGCTGTCAAAAAGAGTATGACATTGTTGCCACCCATAGCATTGAATGCAAGGGAAGCCAGTGAGCATTTGGCCTCCCTTTATTATTATTATTTAAAATAATAATAGCCAATCAGCGTTGAGTGAAACTGAGTGAGCTCAGCTGTGAATGGTCATGGCGCACCATAAAAAAGTGTCATGGAAAGCCAGTTTGGATTTGGCTTCAAACCAATCACATCACATTAGAAGCCAGATGTAATTGACTAAAATCCACCCTTTCCTAAATTAGCCATGGATGGAGATAGTGCAACACTTGAGTTGAAGGAGAAGCGGACCAAAACGCAGCATGGTTATTATTCATGGTTCTTTAATAAAGAAACTATACATGAATAGACTAACAAAACAAGAAATGTGAAAAACCAAAACAGCCCTATCTGGTGCAAACACAGAGACAGGAACAATCACCCACAAAACCCAACACCAAACAGGCTACCTAAATATGGTTCCCAATCAGAGACTATGACTAACACCTGCCTCTGATTGAGAACCATATCAGGCCAAACATAGAAATAGACAAACTAGACATGTAACATAGAATGCCCACTCAGATCACACCCTGACCAAACAAAACATAGAAACATACAAAGCAAACTATGGTCAGGGTGTAACAGATAGTGATTTGGACTTGTGGTTTTACTTAAATCTTTGTACTGGCCAATGATTATAATGCTGATTCTGAGCAAACCATACATTCATACATTGTGCCCCTGGAGAGCGGGAAGTTCAACATGTAGCTAGATGTAGTTGGCTGGCTAATGTTAACTACTTGGCCTGGCACGTCATTGCCCATGAAAGGAAGTTAGGCTAGCGAGCAAGTATTTTAGCCAGGTGGCCTAGGACAACAAAAACTAAAAGTGTGTACTGTATGACAGAGTCATAGACCGTTCAGGCATGAACATGAAAGAGGAGGGTGGTATTGGCTTTTCTCTACAAGTAGGGTGAGTCAACATGTGTTTTCTGATTGCATGCACACACACACACACAGAAATCAGTAGCATGGACAGCCACATCATACTGTATTTAGCTTACTGTCAGGTGGAGCGCTACTGGTAAGAAGTCAGGTGCAGGAGAGCGGAGAGTTGTGATCAGGTGCACACTTTAATTGGCAGAAGTAATAACAGAGGGACGCAACTGCGTCAAAAACCTCCAGCCAAATTGCAAAGTGGAAAGCGCGACAACAGTCACAATAATGCAAAAGTTAAACAATTAAAGACACTCGGGTTCAACACGGTACCCGGGGAAAAACCAGCCTGGCGCGCAACAAAAAACCTGTAACAAAACAATTCCACACAAAGACATGAGGGAATATATATGTAGTGTGATTAGGGAATGTAAACCAGGTGTGCGGGGAAACAAGTCAAAACAAATGGAACAATGACAAGTGGAGCGGCGATGGCTAGAAGACCGGTGAAGTCGACCGCCGAACGCCGCCCGAACAAGGAGAGGAGCCTACTTCGGCGGAAGTCGTGACAGTACACCCCCCACCCTTGACGCGCGGCTCCAGCAGCATGCCGACACCGGCCTCGGGGACGACCCGGAGGGCGAGGCACAGGGCGATCCGGCCGGAGACGGTGGAACTCCCGCAGCATTGAAAGGTCCAACACGTCCTCCACCGGAACCCCGCACCTTTCCTCCAGACCGTACCCCTCCAGCTCCACAAGGTATTGAAGGCCCCTCGCCCGACGCCTCGAATCCAGGATGGACCGAACGGAGTACGCCGGGACCCCCTCAATGTCCAGACTCCCGTACCTCAGACTCCTGGAGCGGACCAGCCACCACCGGCCTGAGGAGAGACACATGGAACTAGGGTTTAATTCGGTAATCGGGAGGAAGCTGTAACCTGTAACACACCTCGTTCACACTCTTCAGGACTTTAAATGGCCCCACAAACCGCGGACACAGCTTCCGGCAGGGCAGGTGGAGGGGCAAGTTTCGGGTCGAGAGCCAGACTCGGTCCCCCGGTCCGCACTGTTTGTTTGGCGCCGCACGGCCCGCTGGAAGTGAGCATGGGCGGCCTCCCATATCTCATCCGCACGCCTGAACCATTCGTCCACCGCAGGAGCCTCGGTCTGACTCTGATGCCACGGTGCCAGAACTGGCTGGTACCCCTATAAGCACGGAAAAGGGGAGAGGTTTGTGGAGGAATGGCGGAGCGAGTTCTGCACCATCTCTGCCCAGGGCATGAACGCCACCCACTCCCCCGGCCGGTCCTGGCAATAAAACCGCAGAAACCTGCCCACATCCTGGTTCACTCACTCCACCTGCCCATTAGTCTCGGGGTGAAATCCTCCCGGATACGCACCAGGTTGTAAGCGCTCCTGAGATCCAGTTTAGTGAAGAAGCACGCCCCGTGCATTGACTCAATCGCCGTGGCGATGAGAGGTAGCAGGTAACTGTACCTCACCGTGATTTGAATTAGACCTCGATAGTCAATACACGGGCGCAGACCTCCCTCCTTCTTCTTCACAAAAAATAAACTTGAGGAGGCGGGTGAAGTGGAGGACCCAATGTACCCGACGCAGGTATTCAGAGACATATGTCTCCATTGCTGCCATCTCCGCTTGCAACAGGGGATACACATGACTCCGGGGAAGTGCGGCGTCTATCAGGAGATTTATCACACAATCCCCCCGTCGATGGGGTGGTAATTGAGTCTCCTTCTTTTTGGAGAAGGCGAAAGCCAAATCGGCATATTCAGGGGGGATGAGCACGGTGGAGTCCTGGTCTGGACTTTCCACCGTGGTAGCACCAACGGAAACCCCTATACACCTCCCTGAGCACTCTCGCGACCACCCCGTGAGAGCCCTCTGTTGCCATGAAATAGTGGGGTCATGACAAGCTAACCAGGGCACGCCATGGGAAACGCAGGAGAGTCAATGAGGAAGAGACTGATTCTCCCCTCGTGACCCCCCTGCGTCACCATGCCCAGGGAGATGGTGGCTCCCCTAATTAACCGGGACCATAATGGTCGACTATCCAGAGCGTGTAACGGCAAGGGTCTAACCACAGGAACAATGGGGATTCCTAAACTAAGGGCGAATGCTCTGTCGCTAAAATTTCCAGCCGCGCCTGAATCGACGAGCGCCTTATCCTGGGAATGCGGGGAAAACTCAGGGGAAAAAACATGCACAAACAGGTGGACAACAGAGGGCTCTGGATGAGAGTGGTGCAAATTCACCTGGGGTGACGCCAGAGAGCCCTGCCTACTGCCTCGACTCCCAGAGGCACCAACCCGGCACCGACCAGCAGTGTGCCCTCTGCAGCCACAGATGGTGCACGTGAAGGCCCCTCCTCCGGCCTCCCTGAGCGCAGCCCCTCCCAGCTTCATAGGCACCGGAGCGGGGGTGCTGGAAGATGGAACCAACAGAGCCCTCTCTGGACGTCCGCGGGAGACCAGCAGGTTATCCAACCGAATGGACAGATCCACCAGCTGGTCAAAGGTGATGGTGACATCCCTGCAGGCCAACTCCCGGCGGACATCCTCATGCAGGCTGCATCGGTAGTGGTCGATGAGGGCCCTGTCGTTCCAACCTGTCGTGACACTAACGTTGAGCCGACTAAATTGTTTTTGGTATTTTTTAGTTGTCACTGTGTTAGACTAAGCATACTGTAGGTGATTAGATGATGTTGAAATGTTGAAATGGTGCTGGAATAGTGGCGACAGCGCCTGTTTTCTTTGCAACTTGAGGTAACTCTAAATCAATAGTTGTTTAGTAGTCCAAAAATGTCAGAAATATTAAGTTCCTTGACCGTGCTGTAGGTTATGTAACTGTTTGTTACATACAATATATTTTGTGGACTTCACCGGACAGATGTTGCTCTTTGGTTTTATGATGAAACAAAGGTCTGGTTGAATTTATTCTGCCACTGTATATCACGGTGTCAAGGCATATGAACTAACAGGTTATAGAGCAAAATAACGCAATTATCACAACACATAGGATGGGACCCAAACACAGCATCCCCTAGGGACCGGTTGTCCATCCATTCAAGTTTCACAACTACCATAACTGTCACTCAAACCCAAGGTGGTACATTTATCCATGGTTTCAATGTCAAACTCTGATTCTGCCTGCAGCTCAATCTGCCTGCAGCTCAAAGATGAATTTAACCTGGCCTTTTGTAACGTTTCTAATCAACACCGAACTGAGTATGTGATTCTCCCATCACATGTAGCTGAGCAATATCATTAGGCCCACAGTGTGACTCTCAGACACTTTTAAGATGCTCTATTTGAATGTGATGATGAGATACAGCGCTATGCACATGAGAACATAAAGACGAAGAGGGAGGGAAGAACAGAAGATGCCGGAGGGAAGAGGATGGATGCTTAGGATGCCTGCCAAATGGCACCATAATCCCTACATAGTGCACTACTTTTGACAAGAGTCCATATGGATCCGGTCAAAAGTAGTGCACTATGTAGGGAATATGGTGCCATTTGGGACACAGACTTCTTACTGTAAATTATTTGATTGCGTTGAAGAGCTTCTGACAAGGGGAGAGGATGTTACTGGGCTAAATTAGCCATCATATGTCACTGGCTCTGGCTGCTCTATCAAGCCACACACAGACACACACACATGCTGCTCTCTAGCTAGGCAACCGGGAGGACTACATGACAGTCAGCACTAACACTAATGAGACTATTAAATGTCCCACTGGAAACAGCTAATCACAGAGAGTTAATGGACAAATCGGTGATTAAGTGTGGAGTGGCTGTAGCTAACGGCTCTGTTCATAGACGCGGGAAGTAGTTTGGGGGTGGGAGTGCTGCGATTTGCTCGCACCGATACTACAGACGTCTATCGATCTGCTAATACAGGACTAGTAAAGACCCAGTGCACTACTTTTGCAAAAAAAAACTGTTTGAGTGTTTACCAGCATGAGTAACTTGAGTCTGATAATTATCAATATATTATCACTTTGTTGAAGTACCTTCGGCAGCGATTACAGCCTCAAGTCTTTATGGGTATGACGCTAAAAGCTTGGCACAATCTGTATTTTTTTTCTCCAATTCTTCTCTACAGATCCTCTCAAGCTCTGTCAGTCTCCCAGTCCCTACCACTGAAAAACATCCCCACAGCATGATGCTGCCAACAACATGCCTCACCGTAGAGATGGTGCCATGTTTCCTCCAGATGTAACGCTTGGCATTCAGGCCAAAGATTTCAATCTTGGTTTCAACAAACAAGAGAATCTTGTTTCTCATGGTCTGAGAGTTCTTTAGGTGCCTTTTGGAAAACTCCAAGCGGGCTGTCATTGTGACTTTTACTGAGGAGTGGCTTTGGTTGGTGTCACGGATTCCCCTGGCACTGTTGCTCATTCCGTTCATCAGCTCCGGAGGCCTACGTCACGGGCCTTCTAGGTGTCAATGAACTGGATCATGACTGTCTTGTCTCATTACGCACACCTGGTTCCCATTCCACCTGATTAGTATGGGTATACTGTATATGTGCACTCTGTTCCCCCATTGTTCTTGTTGATTATTGTTACATGTCCGTTGGTCTTGTGAGAACCAGTGCTCTGTTGTATCGGCTTGCGTGTTACCGTGTTAGTGTGCAATTGTTATTACGGGTCCCGTCCCGTGTATTGTTATTACGGGTCCCGTCCTGTGTATTGTTATTACGGGTCTCCTCCCGTGTATTGTTATTACGGTCTCGTCCCGTGTATTGTTATTACGGGTCTCGTCCCGTATATTGTTATTACGTGTCCCGTGTATTGTTATTACGGGTCCCGTCTATTGTTATTACGGGTCTCGTCCCGTGTATTGTTATTACGGGTCTCGTCCCGGGTATTGTTATTACGGTTCTCGTTCCGTGTATTGTTATTACGGGTCTCCTCCCGTGTATTGTTATTACGGGTCTCGTCTCGTTCCGTGTATTGTTATTACGGGTCTCGTCTCGTTCCATATATTGTTATTACGGGTCTCGTCTCATCCCGTGTGTTGTTATTACGGGTCTCGTCCCGTGTAATGTTATTACGGTCTCGTCCTGTGTATTGTTATTACGGGTCCCGTGTATTGTTATTACGGTTCTCGTTCCGTGTATTGTTATTATGGGTCTTGTCCCCTGTATTTTTATTACGGGTCTCGTCCCGTGTATTGTTATTACGGGTCTCGTCCCGTGTATTGTTATTACGGTTCTCGTCCCGTGTATTGTTATTACGGGTCTCGCCCCGTGTATTGTTATTACGGGTCCCGTGTATTGTTATTACGGGTCCCGTGTATTGTTATTACAGTCTCGTCCCGTGTATTGTTATTACGGGTCCCGTGTATTGTTATTACGGGTCCCGTGTATTGTTATTACGGGTCTCGTCCCGTGTATTGTTATTACGGGTCTCGTTCCGTGTATTGTTATTACGGGTCTCGGCCCCGAGTATTGTTATTGCGGTCTTGTCCCGTGTATTTTTATTACGGGTCTCGTCTCGTCCCGTGTATTGTTATTACGGGTCTCGTCTCGTTCCGTGTATTGTTATTACGGGTCTTGTCTCGCCCGTGTATTGTTATTTACGGGTCTCGTCTTGTTCCGTGTATTGTTATTACGGGTCTCGTCTCGTCTCGTCCCGTGTATTGTGATTACTGGTCTCGTCTCGTTCCGTGTATTGTTATTACGGGTCTCGTCTCGTTCCGTGTATTGTTATTACGGGTCTCGTCTCGTTCCGTGTATTGTTATTACGGGTCTCGTCTCGTTCCGTGTATTGTTATTACGGGTCTCGTCTCGTTCCGTGTATTGTTATTACGGGTCTCGTCTCGTTCCGTGTATTGTTATTACGGGTCTCGTCTCGTTCCGTGTATTGTTATTACGGGTCTCGTCTCGTCCCGTGTATTGTTATTACGGGTCTCGTCCCGTGTATTGTTATTACGGTCTCGTTCCGTGTATTGATGTTACAGGTCCCGTTCCGTGTATTGTTATTACGGGTCCCGTGTATTGTTATTACGGTTCTCGTTCCGTGTATTGTTATTATGGGTCTCGTCCCCTGTATTTTTATTACGGGTCTCGTCCCTGTATTGTTATTACGGGTCTCGTCCCGTGTATTGTTATTACGGTTCTCGTTCCGTGTATTGTTATTACGGGTCTCGTCCCGTGTATTGTTATTACGGTTCTCGTCCCGTGTATTGTTATTACGGGTCTCGTCCCGTGTATTGTTATTACGGGTCTCGTCCCGTGTATTGTTATTACGGGTCCCGTGTATTGTTATTACGGGTCCCGTGTATTGTTATTACAGTCTCGTCCCGTGTATTGTTATTACGGGTCCCGTGTATTGTTATTACGGGTCCCGTGTATTGTTATTACGGGTCTCGTCCCGTGTATTGTTATTACGGGTCCCGTGTATTGTTATTACGGGTCTCGTCCCGTGTATTGTTATTACGGGTCCCGTCTATTGTTATTACGGGTCTCGTCCCGTGTATTGTTATTACGGGTCTCGTCCCGGGTATTGTTATTACGGTTCTCGTTCCGTGTATTGTTATTACGGGTCTCCTCCCGTGTATTGTTATTACGGGTCTTGTCTCGTTCCGTGTATTGTTATTACGGGTCTCGTCTCGTTCCATATATTGTTATTACGGGTCTCATCTCATCCCGTGTGTTGTTATTACGGGTCTCGTCCCGTGTAATGTTATTATGGTCTCGTCCTGTGTATTGTTATTACGGGTCCCGTGTATTGTTATTACGGTTCTCGTTCCGTGTATTGTTATTATGGGTCTTGTCCCCTGTATTTTTATTACGGGTCTCGTCCCGTGTATTGTTATTACGGGTCTCGTCCCGTGTATTGTTATTACGGTTCTCGTCCCGTGTATTGTTATTACGGGTCTCGTCCCGTGTATTGTTATTACGGGTCTCGTCCCGTGTATTGTTATTACGGGTCCCGTGTATTGTTATTACGGGTCCCGTGTATTGTTATTACAGTCTCGTCCCGTGTATTGTTATTACGGGTCCCGTGTATTGTTATTACGGGTCCCGTGTATTGTTATTACGGGTCTCGTCCCGTGTATTGTTATTACGGGTCTCGTTCCGTGTATTGTTATTACGGGTCTCGTCCCGAGTATTGTTATTGCGGTCTTGTCCCGTGTATTTATTAGAGGTTGACGGGATGATTCTCCCTGTCCAAGATCCTTCTTCCCCGATTGCTCAGTTTGGCCGTACGGCCAGCTCTAGGAAGAGTCTTGGTGTTTCCAAACTTCTTCCATTTTACAATGATGGAGTCCACAGTGTTCTTGGGGACCTTCAATGCTGCAGACATTTTTTGGTACCCTTCTCCAGTTCTCAACACAATCCTGTCTCGGAGCTCTACGGACAATTCCTTAGACCTCATGGCTTGGTTTTTCGTCTGACGTGCAGCTGTGGGACCTTATAGACAGGTGTGTGTCTTTCCAAATCATGTCCAATCAATTGAATTTATCATAGGTGGACTCCAATCGAGTTGTATAAACATCTCAAGGATGATCCATGGAAACAGGATGCGCATGAGTTCAATTTCGAGTTTTCTTAAAATGTATTTGTAATAAATGTGCTAACATTTATAAAAACATGTTTTAGCTTTGTCATTATGGGGTATTGTGTGTAGATTGATTCATTTTATTATTTAATCAATTTTAGAATAAGGCTGTAAGGTAACAAAATGTGGAAAAAGTCCAGAGGTCTGAATAAATTTCAAATGCACTGTATTTCTATGTGTGAACTGAAATGGTCTATTCATTCCTTTTAAGTTTTAGTAGACATTCTTATCCAGAGCAACTTGCAGTAGTTCCCTGTGGGAATCGAACCCACAACCCTAGTGTTGTAAGTGCCATGCTCCTCCAACAGAGCCACATCATCACGTCATCACAAACCACTTGATGTCTCAATGTACTCAATTAATGTATTGGTCATTGTTTTTCTTCATGCTGATGGAAAGTCTACAGGTACAAACCTAGATGACCAGCCTATGTACTATACAGTAATGTACATTTACATTAAGTGGTTTGCAAGGATGGTAATTTAATACTGCACAAAAAGTGGTTGTTTTCCATGTTATTTGATCAAGAAGATTTGATTTGATTTGATTTGAAAAATATTGAATTTGATGTGGATGTTTTGGGTATTTGGCCATAACTTGGCACCTTTTGATGTAAATGTTTGATGACAGGGTTTTGTTCTTTCTGGATTCCATTAGAATGACATCACAGAGCAAAGGGCAATGGAACTCTTACAGTTCCAACTACTGAATCCTGCAAGATACTTCTCTTAATTATACAACTTTTAAAAAATGTGCCCACGCTACAGACCTGTCACGCCCTGGTCTAAGTATTTTGTGTTTTTCTTCATGTATTGGGTCAGGCCAGGGTGTGGCATGGGGTTTTTGTATTGTGGTGTGTTTTGTCTTGGGGTTTTGGTGTGTATGTATTGGGATTGTAGCTAGTGGGGTTATCTGGCAAAGTCTATGGCTGTCTGGAGTGGTTCTCAATCAGAGGCAGGTGTTTATCGTTGTCTCTGATTGGGAACCATATTTAGGCAGCCATATTCTTTGAGTTTGTCGTGGGTGATTGTCCTTAGTGTCCTCTATGTTAGTTTGCACCAGTATAGGCTGTTTCGGTTTTCGTTACGTTCTTTGTTTTGTAGTGTTTGTGTTTATTCGTGTTGTACGTTGTTCATTAAACATGGATCGCAATCTACACGCTGCAGTTTGGTCCGACTCTCCTTCACACCTAGAAAACCGTAACAGAATCACCCACCACAAACAGACCAAGCAGCATGTCAACAGGCAGGAGCCACAGGAGAGGCAACAAAGGCAGCAACAGCGGCGCAATGAGGATTGGACATGGGACGATATATTGGATGGCAAGGGTTGCTACACATGGGAGGAGATCCTGGCGGGAAGGGATCGCCTTCCATGGGAACAGGTGGAGGCACTTAGGAGAGCAGAGGCAGCCGGAGAGAGGAGCCGGCGATACGAGGGAACACGGTTGGCAAGGAAGCCCGGGAGTCAGCCCCAAAAATGTCTTGGGGGGGGGTGCTCACAGGGAGTATGGCCATGCCAGGTAGGAGACCTGCGCAAACTCCCTGTGCTTACCGGGGGGCTAGAGAGACCGGGCAGGCACCGTGTTATGCAGTGGTGCGCACGGTGTCCCCAGTGCGGTGCGGTATATTCCAGCTCCTCGTATCGGCCGGGCTAGAGTGGGCATCGAGTCAGGTAAGGTTGGGCAGGCTCGGTGCTCAAGAGCTCCAGTGCGCCTGCACGGTCCGGTCTATCCAGTACCACCTCCACACCCCAGCCCTCCGGTAGCAGCTCCCCGCACCAGGCTTCCTGTGCGTGTCCTCGGTTCAGTACCACCAGTACCAGCACCACGCATCAGGCCTACAGTGCGCCTCGCCTCTCCAGCGCTGCCAGAGCCTTCCTCCTCTACAGCGCTGCTGGATTCTCCCACCTGTTTAGCGCAGCCTGAGCCTTCCTCCTCTCCTGTGCTGCCGGAGTCTCCCGCCTGTTCAGCGCTGCCAGAGCCTTCCTCCTCTACAGCGCTGCTGGAGTCTCCTGCCTGTTCAGCGCAGCCAGAGCTGCCAGCCTGCATGGAGCAGCCAGAGCTGCCAGCCTGCATGGAGCAGCCAGAGCTGTCAGTCTGCATGGAGCAGCCAGAGCTGTCAGTCTGCATGGAGCAGCCAGAGATGTCAGCCTGCATGGAGCAGCCAGAGATGTCAGTCTGCATGGAGCAGCCAGAGCTGCCAGTCTGCATGGAGCAGCCAGAGCTGTCAGTCTGCAAGGAGCTGTCAGTCTGCATGGAGCAGCCAGAGCTGCCAGCCTGCATGGAGCAGCCAGAGCTGTCAGTCTGCATGGAGCAGCCAGAGCTGTCAGTCTGCATGGAGCAGCCAGAGCTGCCAGTCAGCATGGAACAGCCAGAGCTGTCAGTCTGCAAGGAGCTGTCAGTCTGCATGGAGCAGCCAGAGTTGTCAGTCTGCATGGAGCAGCCAGAGATGTCAGTCTGCATGGAGCAGCCAGAGCTGTCAGTCTGCATGAAGCAGCCTGAGCTGCCAGTCTGCAAGGAGCTGCCAGTCTGCACGGAGCTGTCAGTCTGCACGGAGCTGCCAGTCTGCAAGGAGCTGCCAGTCTGCAAGGAGCTGCCAGTCTGCAAGGAGCTGCCAGTCTGCACAGAGCCGCCAGAGCTGCCAGTCTGTAAGAAGCCGCCAGAGCTGTCAGCCTACATGGAGCAGCCAGAGCCGCCAGTCAGCATGGAGCAGCCAGAGCCGCCAGTCAGCATGGAGCAGCCAGATCTTTCAGTCTGCCAGGATCTGCCAGTCAGCCAGACTCTTCCAGATCTGCCAGTCAGCCAGACTCTTCCAGATCCGCCAGTCAGCCAGACTCTTCCAGATCCGCCAGTCAGCCAGACTCTTCCAGATCCGCCAGTCAGCCAGACTCTTCCAGATCCGCCAGTCAGCCAGACTCTTCCAGATCCAGTCAGCCAGACTCTTCCAGATCTGCCAGTCAGCCAGACTCTTCCAGATCTGCCAGTCAGCCAGACTCTTCCAGATCTGCCAGTCAGCCAGACTCTTCCAGATCTGCCAGTCTACCAGACTCTTCCAGATCTGCCAGTCTACCAGACTCTTCCAGATCCGCCAGTCAGCCGGGATCTGCCAGAACTGCCAGTCGGCCAGGATCCGCCAGTCAGCCAGGATCTGCCAGTCAGCCAGGATCTGCCAGTCAGCCAGGATCTGCTGAAACCACCAGCCAGCCAGGATCTGGTAGATCTACCTACCTGCCTGAGCTTCCTCTCACTCCTGAGCTTCCTCTCACTCCTGAGCTTCCTCTCACTCCTGAGCTTCCTCTCACTCCCGAGCTTCCTCTCACTCCCGAGCTTTCTCTCACTCCCGAGCTTTCTCTCACTCCCGAGCTTTCTCTCACTCCCGAGCTTTCTCTCACTCCCGAGCTTCCCCTCAGTCCCGAGCTGCCTCAGTCCCGAGCTGTCCTTCAGTCCCGAGGGGTTCTGGGTGAGGACTACTAGGCCATGGTCGGCGGCGAGGGTGGACTATCCAGGGACGCGAGGAGAGGGGACTAAGACATTGACTGAGTGGGTTCCACGTCCCGCGCCGGAGCCGCCACCATGGACAGACGCCCACCCGGACCCTCCCTATTGTTTTGAGGTGCGTTCGGGAGTCCGCACCTTAGGGGGGTTTGTCACGCCTTGGTCTAAGTATTTTGTGTTTTTCTTCATGTATTGGGTCAGGCCAGGGTGTGGCATGGGGTTTTTGTATTGTGGTGTGTTTTGTCTTGGGGTTTTGGTGTGTATGTATTGGGATTGTAGCTAGTGGGGTTATCTGGCAAAGTCTATGGCTGTCTGGAGTGGTTCTCAATCAGAGGCAGGTGTTTATCGTTGTCTCTGATTGGGAACCATATTTAGGCAGCCATATTCTTTGAGTTTGTCGTGGGTGATTGTCCTTAGTGTCCTCTATGTTAGTTTGCACCAGTATAGGCTGTTTAGGTTTTCGTTACGTTCTTTGTTTTGTAGTGTTTGTGTTTATTCGTGTTGTACGTTGTTCATTAAACATGGATCGCAATCTACATGCTGCAGTTTGGTCCGACTCTCCTTCACACCTAGAAAACCGTAACAAGACCTCTATACCAGTCCACTAATAAAGGACTAGTAAAGGCCTAGTAAAGGACTAGTAAAGGCCGAATGCACTACTTTTGTGAGAAAAAAAAGTATGTATTATTTTTAATGATCATTTTTTAGTGTGTGCTGCAGCACCCTCAGCATCCCTACATCCCGCGGCTATGCCTCTGTCCTGTACACATTACAAACCCTGTGTTATTGGACTGAGAAAAGGAAGAGGGCAAAACAGCTTCTTACCAGCGACTGTAAATGAAAATCAGATAAGGATAGTATATGCTCCTCCTTCCACAAAATATAGAAGCTGAGAATCCAGATCCTACAACTAGGACGCAAAGCTACCGGTAATTTACCAAAGCTACCGGTAATATACCAAAGCTACCAGTAATTTATCAAAGTTACCGGAATCTAAGGTCCTTTTTGTAAGTAACAGAAAATCAGGCCACTAGATTACATAAAATCCTTGAAAGACACAAATTCTGGTAGTTTACTTCTCAAGTCTCCAGTAATATACCTTCCCAACCAAATGGACAGCTATTCACTGTTGGAGCAAAGCCTTAGGCAAAGATAGAGGCTTCTGTACCTATGGCAAGTCTAAAAGGAAAGGAATAGGTTTTGTATTGAGTGAGAGTACATTTCCACTTTCACAAAGGACCTGTTCCTACGAGACATTGACCCTGGGCTAAAGGCCTCAAGGCTGAAACCTCAAAGGGACTATGGAGAGGAGAGAGACAGCCTCAGAGGCCTACACGCACACACAGCCCGTCACACACAGGGACAGTCAGAAAGAGCTCCTTCTTGAATACAGGGGTATTAAATCACTGGAGCAGGGACAATGTTTCCACCATCACCACAAAGCCTCTAACACCCATCTCCTACCACAGTCCTCTGGGTCGCCTGTTGCTCTCAAAGAGCCCCTTCCTAAAGCTTTTTGGGGGGGGTTCACCATTTCAATATGTATCCACGGCATCAATGAGAAAAGTGTTCCTCCCCCACAATGGCCAAATCAACTGTGGGAGTGTTTCCTGCCTCACCCCTCTTTCTTTCTGCTCCTCACTGAAGCCTTGTTGGGCTGGACAGAGCTGTGAGCGATGGGACAGAAAAGCCTTCACGTCCGCTTCACATACAACTACAGCTGGCCCTCCTTTAACAGCAGGGGGGGGGGTCAGAAATGTAATAACAAAAGCTGAGGGATTTCATAGAGAGTTGGCCAACAACAAAAGCATGTCATCAATACATAATATATATGGTCAGTTGATGTTTGGATGGCATATACACTATAGTGTACCTTCAAGACTATAAACAAACCTACACAAACCTAAACAAACAGATGTGTGTGTGTGTGTTCGTGCAAGCAACAATAATATAAGTAGCCATTTTCTTCTCTTCCTTCTCCAAGAACAACAACAATAAGGATTAGAGGAGGAGGAAAATAACAACAACAACAACAACATTAAGGAGGGGAGGAGGAAAACAACAACAAGATCAACAACAATAAGACAAAGTGAGCCCGTTCACTCGCATCAAGTATTAATTAGCGGTTTCAGATAGTAGCGGCCATATCGGATTTCACAGGCTGGTGGTGCTGGCTGGTGCAGCGAACAACAGAGACCAGGTTACACACAGAGCATGTGTCTCAAATGGAACCCTATTCCCTATATAGTGCACTATTTGCTCTGGTTAAAATGACTGCACTGTATAGGGAATAGGGTGACATTTGGGACACACACAGAGACAAACACTCTGAAGGCCACGCCAAGCACACAGTATTTAAACACAATGACCACCATAGGTCCTGAGAGATTGAATGGGTCCAGTCAGATTTCATAGAATAATTCATTCACATCCATTCACTCTGTGTACGAGCAACCTCCCCACTCAGAGAGAAACGCCATGCAGGCTATTCCTTTTCTCTCTAGTATAGATTGTCTTGTGTTAACAATAATTTTTCATCTACTCAACACTCTACACTCACTTCCTTATTCCCATGAAACCTAAGAAAAGTAATTGACTGAAATGTACCCTGTATTTTGCTGGCAACATGACAAAAACACAATATCCTAGAACAGGAGCCCGGGAGCCTTTATTTTTACCTCCTTAATGGCAAGTGAAATAATGAATCAAACAGGCAACAGGTCCCAGCTATCACTCTGCTAAATAGGACCTTTCCATTATGTTCCTTTCCCCATCACATGAAAGATCTAGGGCTCTGCTCGGCTGTCCACAACGGCACCAGTATTATTCCTGTCAACTGGCAGCAGGAGAAATAGATGGTGTTTTCTGAGAGAGAGAGAGAGAGAGAGAGAGAGAGAGAGAGAGAGAGAGAGAGAGAGAGAGAGAGAGAGAGAGAGAGAGAGAGAGGGGGGGGAGAGAGAGAGATGGCTTTGAGGCAGAGAGAGGTGAGAGCACAAGGTATCGGGTACACTAACCTGTCCTTCTCACTCGAAAATAGCCCCATGACAATCCCCTCAGGGAGGGAACCTATCATCAACACCAGGTGACATACAAACAGCTATCTCCAGATAGATAGCAAGGTGAAGGAGGGGACTTCACAAGTCAATGTGCTTCCAGCTATTATTCCAATGTATTTACTTTACTGTTTGCCATTTGTGTTCATGCACGCCCTCTCTCACACAAACACACACACACACACACACACAAACACACACACACACGCATACCTTTGGATCCAACACAAATACCACCAAACACACCAGAGAGATGTTTTCTCTGAAAAGGCATGTGGGGAGCTACATAGTCTGGCTGTTCTGGTGAGCACCAACCCAGTTACAACATGAGCTGAGTCCAACTTTTAAAGGATAGCTCACTGTCCTTTCCCTTTGCCTCCAACAGTCCACAGCCCTGAACAAAGATCAACATGCAAAACCAAACTTCACAGACTGGAAAGGGAAGGAGGTACGTCACATCCAGACAGCCGTACAGCAGTTCTGAGGGCTTCTTTAAGTCAAAGCATGGCATTGGCAGGTTGCTTTGAAAGCACTGGTGTCCTCCACTCAGAATTCCACCAGTCTAAAAGCGTGGAATATGTAAACAACTTCTCTGTGCCAAGTGACAGGTCAATAGTTGAGGTGTTATCTAGCTCTGCTTATTATTGTCAAGATTCATTGCTGACAGAACAACTCAGGGGCAATCTTGTTATGAATCTGTCTGTATTGTGGCAGGAGGCCTCTGGAATACCAATGTTTGACTATTCAGTAATGATTTGGGAAAAATAACCCTGGCATAACATTATTATGTAGAGACCCTATGAAAGTAGTTCAATCAATGTAATTTAATTGTGGGCCCAACATTTTTCTTCGTATCACATTCTCCCATCAACATTAGCTGGCAGCTGTAGATGAAGTGGTTGCATGCATATGAAATGGTGCTAAAGGTGATAGGAGTAACAGAGGAAGTCTCTGAACGCGTTTAAAGCACCTCTGCGTGCACTTTATCTCTCTTCAAGTACAGAACACCAGACCAGAAACTGCACTGTATAGTCTCTGTTATCTCCTCTGGCTCTGACATACACACTCTCTCTTCTCCACCATCCAGAGGTCAGGATTATATTGAGCATGGGCTGTGTCTGATATAGGGCTCTGGTCAAAAGTAGCGCACTATATAGGGAATAGGGTGCCATTTTAGATGCATAGGCTCTGGTCAAACCTAGTGAACTAAATAGGGAATAGGGTGCCATTTCGGATGCATCCACGGTCTCCTTTTTTCCTATCCTGGTAGGCCTAATATCTACAGACGGCCGGTTGGTCAAATCAAGTTCCTCGATCTGTCTGCAGTAACTTTTATCACAGTTGTTCCCTCTCAATTGATGCGCTGACCACCAACGTCAGAAATAATCCATATAGCAAGGCCTTAACAAATATGCACTATTAAAACTTTGATCAGGGCCATCGACTCATTATTCCACCCATCAGACTTATTAACAAACAGAAATAATTTATGCTGATATCAGATGCCTTTTGACTTCGCCCTTCCACCCTATATAATGATAGATATGTGGACGCCATGGTTACACAGACCACCACTATAGTCATCTGGCCACAAGGCTTTGGTGTGTATTAGTCTCAAAGAGAATCTTTGTTCAGTACCCCCACCAACCAAGAACTGTCAAGGGCACTCATAAGTTCATCAAATATGAAAACCTTTTTTTATATTTGAAAGGACGGACTCGGGAACCTAAGACAGCACTTGAATTAATGTCCTTCCGTGTAGGGGTTTGTGTGAATATTAATAGAGTAGGCAGCACATTTGTTCAGGGCATGGTGTTGTAAATACGCTGAACAAGTTTCCATCCCAACAAGCTTCCATCCCAAATGGCAACCTATTCCCTTCATAGTGCACTACTTTTGACCAGATTTGGTATGCCATTTGGTGTGCATATCAAATTAGACTATTTGTTTTCTCAGGGCCAACTGGAGACTGGAAACATCACCCTGGTCTCATTACAGGAGTGTCAGGTGGAAGACACAGTGAACATCTCCAGGTTTGAATAACAAGGATTAGCTAGAATCATATCAGAAAAAAAGCAGTGTGAGCAATCTTAGAGTAGGCAGTGTTATGTCACGTGCAACACTGTGGGACTGACAAAGAAGCTGTCAGCAGAGCAGTATGCGTCCCATTAGTTTCCCAATGCTATTGTGAATGGCTGGAAAATCCCTTTGTATTGTTACTGACTGACACACGGTCTATACAAAAGTTGACGAGAGGACTGTGTAAGATAGAAACAAATTCTCAACATGCATGTGCTTGAGGTAGACTACAATTTAAAAAATGACAGGGGAAGTGAGTATCCAAGGGTATAATATAAACACGTAAGTAATAAGTCAATAATAATACCGTAATAATAAACGCGATACAACCAAGCGCATTCCAGGACCGGTACCAGTGGAGTACAGACACGGATGTGCGTAAACACCATGCTTAAATTGTGGAAAAACAAACCTAATTTAAACAGTCATCATGAGATTGGAGGCATATAGCAACTAATTGGTTGCT
The DNA here is from genome assembly GCF_018296145.1 of Oncorhynchus tshawytscha. Taxonomy (NCBI): domain Eukaryota; kingdom Metazoa; phylum Chordata; class Actinopteri; order Salmoniformes; family Salmonidae; genus Oncorhynchus; species Oncorhynchus tshawytscha. Next base: position 37,935,117 of record NC_056454.1, read on the forward strand.
ATGGGCCTACTGAACATGTATATCTAATTACAATCCATGTATTTTTATGTCTGAGTACCGACCGACTACTGATAAACTAACTGCTCACGGGCTGAAATATATTTGACATGCATATATCTTGAACAACATTCAACAGCGCAGCTGCAATTCATTTAGAGAAACAGATGTGTTGGCAGAGGTTGCATAGACAAACCGATGGGGAGTAAACGATAAACCTCTGATTTCGGTGCTGTCAGATAGCCTCTCGTTGTTTTCACTCTATATAGCCCAACAAAACAACTTTTTTTCCCAACAGTATTTCAGGCTCAAGGAATATTTTATCTTTAGAAAAAATATTCGAAAGTATAATAGTAAAATAAAATATTACTGGTTAATGCAGTTGGTAAAGTATTTTAGTCACATTCTAAATGTCGTCTATTCTCCTCCGCCTCTCTCTCTTTCTCTCTCACCTGCCGGTAGGTTCTGCAGCTGTGCAGCGTCGCCGAACACTGCCCTCTACCGCTCTCTGAAAATGTACAATTCTAAACGGCATTTAATACCAATTTTGAAATGAGCCTTGAACTTGATAAAGGAATCTGTTGGTGTTTCAACTTAGTCTTGATTATTTACCGTTTCTATGTTGAGTTGTGTTGTAATAACTGAAGTAATTCTATGTTATTCTACGCAATGTGGCCACAGGGTGAACATGGCTTACAGAATAGAAGTGTCTGAGATGCGTAAAGGGGAGAGACTTCACCTACCACCAGAATCAATGCTATTCATAACTTGGCCTTTGATTGTATTCGTTTATTGTTCTTCATTTCGACACCCTAATAATGAATCAACTTCACATCATGTAGCAATAAGGGAATAAGGGAATGCTATTCGCGGTCGCTTTTGATTTATTGTTCTCTATGAGAAAACGACTACTACTATCTCAGCTTTATAGCAAAATCTGTAAACTGTAAAATTGATATTCAACCTGGTGTCAGCGGGATGACAGTATAAATATTGAATATTATCATCCACATTCAACCTGGCACCTACAATAACCGTTGCGCAATACTAAAGAAAATGGGACAACCAGTGCAAGGTCTATTCTCCAAGCGGCATGAGTCATTTCAATGTTATTTTATGACACCACTATTGTAATTTCTTTAAGAAACAGACATGTCTAATCACAGGACAAAAGAGAATATAAAGAAAAAGACAACCAAAAAGCTGATCTGGACAGTAGCCTACTATGTGGGAACTACATCTGTCTAACTAGCCTCACCCCACGGGTCCTGATTACGGACAGTACAACACAAGTTTGTAACAGTGGAAATGTGGCGGTAGGTTCCTGCAGCCCAGAAATGCCTCTGATCCTCGGCTGGAACGTGATTAGAAAGTAAAGCTGAAGCGGTATAAAAGAACCGCTAACTGCTCTGAATAAATATGCGATATTATGGAACAAACTACGACGCCAACAGAGCCCTCTATTCAAGGTATGGTAAAATGGACAAAATAAGAGGCACCCAGAAATACTGATATATCTAAGTGAAAACATTTGTGAACTGAAACTTCAAATTAATCTTATGATAAATGGTTTAGATGTAAAATGGGAAAACGCTGCTCAATATAGGCTATTCTATCCCTTATTAATTGACCAAATGTGTGTTTAATGCCTTATCTATAGCTATTACAATTTCTGGACAGGATACTCACTCCAAAATAAAAGGCTAAAGATTAGAAAGTGATTTCTATATTTCCTTTTAAAAGTTAAATTTAAATAGAATTACTATTGTAAATTCTAGTAGGCTCTGTAGAGCCATATGCAAATATTTAAATACAACCAAGGGGTGCAATTGAAGCGTCCAATAGATCAATTAAATTGTATTCTTACCTTTGATGTTTTTTCCAACTTGTTCGAAATGTCACGCAAAACTCGAGGGCTCTACTTGATTCGTCAGGCTACCTCATTGGAAGGGTATCTCCTCTCTTCGATGTGTCTCGCTCACATAACGACCTGCGCTGGTTACTGCGTTCTCTCTGTGAGTTGGACGCTAGTACAAGGACCATCGCAACTCCAACTGAGAGGGGTGTACAAGAGAGAATTTGCATTTAAAAAAAACAAGCGCTTATAGTACTTGGAGTATTGAGTAAGGGCTTGTGAGGTATTACCCCACTGTGCTATAGCCTCATAATACACTTCATTGACATGACTTATTTCATTATTATCTGGTGATGTGATGTAGAAGTTAATTTCAGATTTGAAGTTTGAATAGTTCAGAGTGGTGTGACTGGCCATTCCCGCCACTGGCACAGGTTGAGAGCAGTTCATGACACCTCCTCATCAAACTGGCTTTCCAGATGTGGATCTTTGGTTGGGTGATGTTCCCATGTATTTGCAAATAAATAATATAGGCCCTAGCAACATTGCATTTAAATAGACACTGTACCACAATGTGATGAGAGGTGCATGCTGCAACTAGCTCTCACGGTCTCACGTCAGAATTAGAAGTTCAACGATGTTTCTCAAAAGTCTAATTTTGAAGTGTCTATGGTTAAGGTTTTTTTTCATTTCACCTTTATTTAACCAGGTAGGCAAGTTGAGAACAAGTTCTCATTTGCAACTGCGACCTGGCCAAGATAAAGCAAAGCAGTTTGACACATACAACAACACAGAGTTACACATGGAATAAACAAACATACAGTCAATAATACAATAGAAAATTATATGTACAGCCTGTGCAAATGAGGTAGGATAAGAGAGGTAAGGCAATAAATAGGCTATGGTGGCAAATGAATTACAATATAGCAATTAAACACTGGAATGGTAGGATGTGCAGAAGATGAATGTGCAAGTTGAGATACTTGGGTGCAAAGGAGAAAGATAAATAAATAAATACAGTATGGGGATGAGGTAGATTGGTTGGGCTATTTACAGATGAGCTATGTACAAGTGCAGTGATCTGTGAGCTGCTCTGACAGCTGGTGCTTAATTTAGTTTAGGCTCAGTAACTCAGAATATCTAAGGTTAAAGTTATGTTTAGGCATTAAACTTAGACATCTAAAGGTTAGGCATTAACTCCAGAATGGTCAAGGTAAGGGTTAACGTCAACCTGCCTGAAATCAATGCCTGCAATGCCAACGATATCCTCCAAAACTACATTTCCTAAGCAGCTTTGCGGGCTGTTCAAGAATCCGTGGAAAACCGATTGCGCGTGCGTATCTAGACGTGGCAACGGCATCATGGCTTCTTGGAACCGCTACGGTAGTCGGATGAGAGAGCTGAAAATGTACACATTCGTCTTCTTGGTAAGTTGTTTGTGAAATATATATATAGAGACACCGATAAGCCTAATGTTTTAATTGCATGTGTTTTTTCAATATTTTTTATTAAACCTGCTAACGCCTGCGTGTCTTTTCCGCGTCTTCGTGAAGGCAACCAAAGTTGACAGCACGGCCTTAGCAATTTTAAATCAGAGGCTGAACTTGAGACTCAAAAATAGCCTAAACCTAAAAAACAAGTGAATATAGTATATCTCGCTGTAGTTACATACCGATATTCGCCAACATTTCATATTATTTGATCAAAAACGTCCTCGTGAATTGACTACCAGCACAAGGCATCTAGTGTCTCTCCCGAGAATGTATATTGAAATCTTTTGAGAACGCAAAATGAACCTGGTTGGACAGAGACTTGAAAATAATGAACGGTTATTCTGCAAAATCTACAATATAAGACAATCAATCTGTTACATGGCTGAAGATTTCAATTCAGGTTTCTATTCATCTGCATGCCTAGTTCAGTGCTATCCGGATTTCTTGGGAAATATATACCCTAATCATAACCCTTACCTAACCATTAGAAATGTCAACTTTAATGGGGGGTAGGGACGTCCCAAGGATCCCGGATAGCACTGACTGTTGCTTTACTGGTTAACCACCACCAATTTGCTACTTTTTTCTATGGTTGACGTGGTTTGCATTTCTGATCAAAATTTCCTTTAGATTCACTTCCAGCTAGCTATGTGATTCAACACAGTTTGGTTTATTATGACTCTCATGGGTATGTATGTATGTATGTTGGTCAGTCATTTTATAATATTTTATGATATATTGTTATACTTTAGTTTCATTGAGTGATTGATACATTCTTTACTTGTTACATGTAAAGTTTGCTACAAATGTAACTTAGTTGGTTGCTACAAAAAAATGTTACATTGCATTAGCCTACACTTTAACCAACTCCTCGCTCAGTCCTTGATAGACTGGTCACATAATGACTGGATTTCCACTTCATTCCAATCTTCGAGCCTTGTGCCCTGGGACCATTCCTGTTCAGCATCCTGTTGTATGGTTTAGTGGCTACCATGTCAAACAAAGGTGGGTGCTACTGTAGCCTACTGTTGTGCGATTGCAGGCAGGGAAATGACATCACAGTGGGTGTGTGTGGAGATTAAGGGAGACTGACTGCTCTGTCTCTGTGTATGCTGAAGACTGTCCCACTGTATTTCTTGCCTAGCTGCGTGTCAAAGCAATTTTTTAACTTCTTTAATCTGGATTGAGGGTCCTCTTCACCTCCCCATCATGGTGGGTTGGTCGGTTGCCTTAGTGCGGTGAGCCGCCACAACAAACACTAACCACCCTAGAGTTATTCATACATCAATGGCTCCATCTCCATCAATTACAGAGGACGGAACTCATTGGCTACATCCCAAATTGCACCCCATTTCCTATATAGTGCACTATTTTTGACCAGGACCCATAGGGAATAGAGTGCCATTTGCGACATCGGTCATTTGAGAGAGGTGTTCATAATCCATCTTCTGAGATCAGTGGTTGATAATTGAAAAGGGCCGCCACACACACGTTGATCTCCATTGCTGCTGTTCGTCTCATTAATCAAGAGCAAAATGGAGAGAGTTTGACAAACAGAACAGCAGTCTGATTTGCATTGATTCAGTACGGCCCCTAAAACCTAAAACGGGCCGGCTTTTATTAAGCAGATTTGTCACCCCAGATGGAGGGTAAGTGAGCTCTGGGAGAGTGAGCTGCCAGCCTGGGTCTCTCTGCTGGCTACTTAGTGTGTGTGGCATTTTTTACACTGATGTAACGTGACACTATTGTGGGGATAAAGGTTGGTGCAAAGTGTGATAATGGACTTAATATATTCAAATGCTCGGGCTCTGTCCCAAATTTTATTTTATTTATTTTATATCAACTTTATTTAACCAGGTAGGTCAGTTGAGAACAAGTTCTCAGTTACAACTGCGACCTGGCCAAGATAAAGCAAAGCAGTGCAACAAAAACAACAGAGTTACACATGGGATAAACAAACGTACAGTCAATAACACAATAGATAAATCTGTATACAGTGTGTGGAAATGAAGTAAGGAGGTAAGGCAATAAATAGGCCAATAGTGGCGAAAAAATGACAATTTAGCAATTAAACACTGGAGTGATATATGTGCAGATGAGGATGTGCAGGTAGAAATACTGGTGTGCAAAAGAGCAGAAAAACAAATATGGGGATGAGGTGGGTAGATGGGGTGGGCTATTTACAGATGGGCTGTGTACAGCTGCAGCGATCGGAAATCTGCTCTGACACCAGACGCTTAAAGTTAGTGAGGGAGATAGAAGTCTCCAACTTCAGTGATTTTTGCAATTTGTTCCAGTCATTGGCAGCCGAAGGTGGAGTTGGCTTTGGGGATGACCAGTGAAATATACCAGCTGGAGCGTGTACTACAGGTGGGTGCTGCTATGGTGACCAATGAGCTGAGATAAGGGGAGCTTTACCAAGCAAAGACTTATAGATGACCTGGTACCAGTGGGTTTGGCAACGAAGATGAAGCAAGGGCCAGCCAACGAGAGCATACAGGTCGCAGTGGTGGGTAGTATATGGGGCTTTGGTGACAAAACGGATGGCACTGTGATAGACTGCATCCAATTTGCTGAGTAGAGTGTTGGAGGCTATTTTGTAAATCACATCGCCAAAGTCAAGGATCGGTAGGATAGTCAGTTTTACGAGGGTATGTTTTGCAGCATGAGTGAAGGAGGCTTTGTTGCGAAATAGGAAGCCGATTCTAGATATCATTTTGGATTGGAGATGCTTAATGTGAGTCTGCAAGGAGAGTTTACAGTCTAACCAGACACCTAGGTATTTGTAATTGTCAACATATTCTAAGTCAGAATCGTCCAGAGTAGTGATGCTAGTCGGGCTGGCGGTGCTGGTAGCGATCAGTTGAAGAGCATGCATTTAGTTTTACTAGCATTTAAGAGCAGTTGGAAGCCACGGAAGGAGTGTAGTATCGCTTTGAAGCTCGTCTGGAGGTGTGGGTGGGTGGGGGGCTGTTGACCGTGGTGAGGCTAGCCAGTTGGAAAGCATGGCCTGCCATAGAGAAATGCTTATTGAAATTCTCCTTTATCGTAGATTTATCGGTGGTGACATTGTTTCCTAGTCTCAGTGCAGTGGGCAGCTGGGAGGAGGTGCTCTGATTCTCCATGAACTTTAGTGTCCCAAAACTTTTTTGAATTAGTGCTGCAGAATGCAAATTTCTGTTTGAAAAAGCTAGCCTTTGCTTTCCTAACTGCCTGTCTATATTGGTTCTTAACTTCCCTGAAAAGTTGCATATCGCGTGGAATATTCGCAGCTAATACAGTACGCCACAGGATGTTTTTGTGCTGGTCAAGGGCAGTCAAGTCTGGAGTGAACCAAGGGCTATATCTGTTCTTAGTTGTAGATTTTTTTAAAGGGACATGCTTATTGAAGATGGTTAGGAAAGCACTTTTTTAAAGAATAACCAGGCATCCTCTACTGACGGGATGAGGTCAATATCCTTCCAGGATACCCGGGCCAGGTTGATTAGGAAGGCCTGCTCGCAGAAATGTTTCAGGAAGTGTTTTGACAGTGATGAGGGGTGGTCTTTTCACCGCGGACCGATAACGGACACAGGCAATGAGGCTGTGATCGCTGATATCCTGGTTGAAAACAGCGGAGGTGTTAGAGGGTAAGTTGGTCAGGATGATATCTATGATGGTGCCCATGTTTACGGATTTGGGGTTGTACTTGGTAGCTTCCTTGAGAATTTGTGTGAGATTGAGGGCATCTAGCTTAGATTGTAGGACGGCCGGTGTGGTACGCTATCCTCTGTATATAGTGCACTACTTTAGACCAGAGTCCTATGGGCCCTGCCCTGGTCAAAGTAGAGCACTATACATAAGATGCCATTTAGGACGCAGTTGCAGGAGGCACTACAGAAAGAGCTGCCTGCCTGTCTTATTGGAAATGTCACCTAGCTGTGATACGGCATATGAAGTGAATTTGATCAATAATCAAAGGATTTGCAATAGATTCTAATTCTGGACTGGGACTAAGAGGAATTCATGGGCTAAGTCTGACCCATTATGTTTGCCTGACTAAAAGACCCTGTCTGTATTGGTGACCTGATGGTTCCTGTACCTGGATGGATAACAAATGCTGAAACATTTACAGTTAAAAATATAAAAACAGTGTAATGTTTTATATTTTAAGTTAAAAATCCTATAATCCCTAAAAGTGTGTATGCAAACAGGAAGACATGAATTGGATTTATTGGTGTAGCGAGAGGGTTAGTTTGAGTTGGTTAGGGAGTAGAGCTATCTTCAGAAACAAATCACCACCTCTTCAGCCTCAAATTCTGTCCCATGAGAGATCTGACGATCGTTGAGTTTTGAGGAATCAATGCTTAAACTATTAGAAATAGCTAAAACAAAGACATAATCCAATGTGTTACAGTTACAGCCACAGCCACATCATGAAACAAGAGCCTAACAGCCAAGGGGCCTGTTTTTCACCCTCATTACATTCACTTCTCACTAAGACATCCCTGAGGCTATGAAGATGAGCTAGCATGCAGTCTATTCCCCTGTCTCTGTCTGTCTCCAGCACTAGGGAGTGTGGTCTCTAGTCTAAACCTGTCCTCCTGCTGATCACTAGGGTGTGTGGTCTCTAGTCTAAACCTGTCCTCCTGCTGATCACTAGGGAGTGTGGTCTCTAGTCTAAACCTGTCCTCCTGCTGATCACTAGGGAGTGTGGTCTCTAGTCTAAACCTGTCCTCCTGCTGATCACTAGGGTGTGTGGTCTCTAGTCTAAACCTGTCCTCCTGCTGATCACTAGGGAGTGTGGTCTCTAGTCTAAACCTGTCCTCCTGCTGATCACTAGGGAGTGTGGTCTCTAGTCTAAACCTGTCCTCCTGCTGATCACTAAACCTGTCCTCCTGCTGATCACTAGGGTGTGTGGTCTGCTGATCACTAGGGTGTGTGGTCTCTCTAAACCTGTCCTCCTGCTGATCACTAGGGTGTGTGGTCTCTAGTCTAAACCTGTCCTCCTGCTGATCACTAGGGAGTGTGGTCTCTAGTCTAAACCTGTCCTCCTGCTGATCACTAGGGAGTGTGGTCTCTAGTCTAAACCTGTCCTCCTGCTGATCACTAGGGAGTTTGGTCTCTAGTCTAAACCTGTCCTCCTGCTGATCACTAGGGTGTGTGGTCTCTAGTCTAAACCTGTCCTCCTGCTGATCACTGGTCTCTCTAAACCTGTCCTCCTGCTGATCACTAGGGTGTGTGGTCTCTAGTCTAAACCTGTCCTCCTGCTGATCACTAGGGTGTGTGGTCTCTAGTCTAAACCTGTCCTCCTGCTGATCACTAGGGAGGATGGTCTCTAGTCTAAACCTGTCCTCCTGCTGATCACTAGGGAGTGTGGTCTCTAGTCTAAACCTGTCCTCCCAGTCCTCTAGTCTAAACCTGTCCTCCTGATCACTAGGGAGTGTGGTCTCTAGTCTAAACCTGTCCTCCTGCTGATCACTAGGGAGTGTGGTCTCTAGTCTAAACCTGTCCTCCTGCTGATCACTAGGGTGTGTGGTCTCTAGTCTAAACCTGTCCTCCTGCTGATCACTAGGGTGTGTGGTCTCTAGTCTAAACCTGTCCTCCTGCTGATCACTAGGGTGTGTGGTCTCTAGTCTAAACCTGTCCTCCTGCTGATCACTAGGGTGTGTGGTCTCTAGTCTAAACCTGTCCTCCTGCTGATCACTAGGGTGTGTGGTCTCTAGTCTAAACCTGTCCTCCTGCTGATCACTAGGGTGTGTGGTCTCTAGTCTAAACCTGTCCTCCTGCTGATCACTAGGGAGGATGGTCTCTAGTCTAAACCTGTCCTCCTGCTGATCACTAGGGAGGATGGGAGTGTGGTCTCTAGTCTAAACCTGTCCTCCTGCTGATCACTAGGGAGTTTGGTCTCTAGTCTAAACCTGTCCTCCTGCTGATCACTAGGGAGTTTGGTCTCTAGTCTAAACCTGTCCTCCTGCTGATCACTAGGGAGTTTGGTCTCTAGTCTAAACCTGTCCTCCTGCTGATCACTGTGTGGTCTCTAGTCTAAACCTGTCCTCCTGCTGATCACTAGGGTGTGTGGTCTCTAGTCTAAACCTGTCCTCCTGCTGATCACTAGGGTGTGTGGTCTCTAGTCTAAACCTGTCCTCCTGCTGATCACTAGGGTGTGTGGTCTCTAGTCTAAACCTGTCCTCCTGCTGATCACTAGGGAGTGTGGTCTCTAGTCTAAACCTGTCCTCCTGCTGATCACTAGGGAGTGTGGTCTCTAGTCTAAACCTGTCCTCCTGCTGATCACTCTAAACCTGTCCTCCTGCTGATCACTAGGGTGTGTGGTCTCTAGTCTAAACCTGTCCTCCTGCTGATCACTAGGGTGTGTGGTCTCTAGTCTAAACCTGTCCTCCTGCTGATCACTAGGGAGTGTGGTCTCTAGTCTAAACCTGTCCTCCTGCTGATCACTAGGGTGTGTGGTCTCTAGGTCCTCCTGCTGATCACTAGGGAGGATGGTCTCTAGTCTAAACCTGTCCTCCTGCTGATCACTAGGGAGTGTGGTCTCTAGTCTAAACCTGTCCTCCTGCTGATCACTAGGGAGTTTGGTCTCTAGTCTAAACCTGTCCTCCTGCTGATCACTAGGGAGTTTGGTCTCTAGTCTAAACCTGTCCTCCTGCTGATCACTAGGGAGTTTGGTCTCTAGTCTAAACCTGTCCTCCTGCTGATCACTAGGGAGTGTGGTCTCAAGTCTAAACCTGTCCTCCTGCTGATCACTAGGGTGTGTGGTCTCTAGTCTAAACCTGTCCTCCTGCTGATCACTAGGGAGGATGGTCTCTAGTCTAAACCTGTCCTCCTGCTGATCACTAGGGAGTGTGTGTGTGCGCATGACTGAGTGCGGTGTATTGTGAAGGCAGACAGTCCTGTCATTAGGATGCTGCTCACATTGACACACAGCAGTGCCCTCATGTCATGGCCCAAGCCAAACGAGGGGAAGCTTTAGTAATAGGTAGTGTAGGGGAACCAACCAATGCACCGATTGCCAGGTGGCAGCCCAGCCATTGATAGGACTTGTTGCAGTATTGGCTGCCTGTCAAATGTCAGGGGATGTGATGCGTGAGCGGCGAGCACAACAATGTCAATGGTCCAGAAAAGGTTTGCAAATCCTCTCCTCATTCTGTGTGTTGCTCCATCCATCCTGATGTCCGTGTCCCTCTCCCATGCTCACATCCTCTCCCATGCTCACATCCTCTCCCATGCTCACATCCTCTCCCATGCTCACATCCTCTCCCATGCTCACATTCTCTCTATTCTCCACTCTATATAGTACTGCTTTCATTTCACCATAATACTATCCTCATCCTGTGAATATGATTGTGTTCTGTTTATGATTCTTTCTGTTGATCTTCTCAACAGTATGCATTATGCATACCCACTCTGCAAATGAGCCTGGAGAAATGTGATCGTCGGGGGCAGAAATCATCACCAGCCTTTCTTACATTTGTAAAGGGTCCAATGTTCATGTAGCTGTGAAATAGGCCTGCCTCAGTACAAGAGCTTCCTCCAGATGCTCTCAAATCGGTCCCGCAGTCATAGCCGAGGACTGACTCGGTCCCGCAGTCATAGCCGAGGACTGACTCGGTCCCGCAGTCATAGCCGAGGACTGGCTCTGTCCCGCAGTCATAGCCGAGGACTGGCTCGGTCCCGCAGTCATAGCCGAGGACTGGCTCGGTCCCGCAGTCATAGCCGAGGACTGGCTCGGTCCCGCAGTCATAGCCGAGGACTGGCTCGGTCCCGCAGTCATAGCCGAGGACTGGCTCGGTCCCGCAGTCATAGCCGAGGACTGGCTCGGTCCCGCAGTCATAGCCGAGGACTGGCTCGGTCCCGCAGTCATAGCCGAGGACTGGCTCGGTCCCGCAGTCATAGCCGAGGACTGGCTCGGTCCCGCAGTCATAGCCGAGGACTGGCTCGGTCCCGCAGTCATAGCCGAGGACTGGCTCGGTCCCGCAGTCATAGCCGAGGACTGGCTCGGTCCCGCAGTCATAGCCGAGGACTGGCTCGGTCCCGCACAAACTTCAATACTACTTTTGTCTGTTGCCTTAACTACTCTTTTGTATACAGTTAGTTCATACTCCCACATTGTCTCACAAATGGATGCATTTCCAAATCCCATTTAGCACAGCTATCAGTCAAACTCTTTTGTGAGGTAGGCTACAGTACGGTGGATACATATTATCCCCACTTAAGTAAGTTGTACTTTAAAGCTCCCCTTTCATTCTGCACAGTAGTTGCTTCAGTGCCTCCTCTCTCCACTCTCCCTTTCTCAGATGGTCTAGCCAAGCAGAGTAGTAGTAGTGGACTGGTGTTGGATGAGGACAGGCTCGAGGGGAGTGAGGACAGGCTCGAGGGGAGTGAGGACAGGCTCGAGGGGAGTGGGGAGAGGCTCGAGGGGAGTGGGGAGAGGCTCGAGGGGAGTGGGGAGAGGCTCGTGGGGAGAGGCTGGAGGGGAGTGGGGACAGGCTCGAGGGGAGTGGGGAGAGGCTCGAGGGGAGAGGCTCGAGGGGAGTGAGGACTTGCTTGAGGGGAGTGGGGACAGGCTCGAGGGGAGTGGGGACATGCTCGTGGGGAGAGGCTCGAGGGGAGTGGGGAGCGGCTCGAGGGGAGTGGGGAGCGGCTCGAGGGGAGTGGGGAGCGGCTCGAGGGGAGAGGGGAGTGGGGAGCGGCTCGTGGGGAGCGGCTCGAGGGGAGAGGGGAGTGGGGAGCGGCTCGTGGGGAGCGGCTCGAGGGGAGTGGGGAGCGGCTCGAGGGGAGTGGGGAGCGGCTCGAGGGGAGTGGGGAGCGGCTCGAGGGGAGTGGGGAGGGAGAGGCTCGAGGGGAGTGGCTCGAGGGGAGGGGAGTGCCTCGGCTCGTGGGGAGTGGCTCGTGGGGAGGGGTGGAGAGGCACGGGTAGATGGCAGAGGAGGAGAGATGTTGTCGGATAAGAGGAGAGGTGGTGTGGAGAATAGTAGCGGTGTCGCTCGGCCGGCCCTGAGAGCCCATTTTATAATTACCCCTTACTGTCATCTCCACACACCCGTCGTGGAGTCTCCGACCGAGGGGACATCACCTTGTCATCTCCTCAACACTGCCGTCCGATACCACGGCCCCCAGCCTCCCACATCCAACACCTAGAGACAGGAGGAGGAAATGAGATAGATGCCCCCTCTAGAGTTCATCAGTCATCCAGACAGGGAAGAAGAAAACAAGATGACGCTTCACTTCTTCATTCTACGTTTTAATTGAAATGTACTGACGAGAATCTGTTGAATTCCTGTCACGCCCATACGAGGTATCCAGCATGGGAAATTAAAAAACTCTGCCCGACAGGTGCTTGTTTTGATATCACGTTACAGTATATCGCTCATCACTTGATTTGATGAATGAGGATATTGGTAGCTAATTTTGTACTCCATCGGGGATTGGGCGACTGGGACATGATTTGATGAGTGATAGGATGGAGCTTGTTTGAATGTCTCAGGGAAGATTTTAATAGCATACTCCTTGCGTTGTCTCCTTCTCAAAACCTATTGGAGGAGGTCAGAGGGGAAGGACCTCTGGCTTTCTCATCCAATGGGTTTTGAGAAGGAGACAAGGAGAGAGGACTCAAAGAATATGTAATCGGTATCTTCTCACAGTCGGACACAATGAGATGAGAATCTGTCTTTGTTTCGACTTTGATGCTGAACACCTACACAAGGTTTTGTTTTGAACATCAGGTGTCTGGCAATCTCATAATATCACAAAAGTGACCGGTCTTCTGCATTGAAGCATCTGATGTGTGAGTTGGTCACTCTGAATAAATACAGTATCTATCCATCAATATGTCTTCAGGTGTGCCTGGTGCCGGTGCTGCAGGCGGCTGTAAAGGTCTCTCCTCTCATAGAGAAGGTCAGCGAACACAAGGACTTCAAGAAGCTTCTCCGGACTCGAACCAATGTCCTGGTGCTCTACACTAAGTCAGGTGTGTCAGTGGGCAATACTTTAGGCCCTTTGTAGTAAAAATGATATGTGAAGTTAGATATGCCTGCCTTTGTTTACACCAATCTCGAATAGTGGTCTGTTATTATCTCTGATCCATCACTTGTAATGGGAGATGAACAACATTCTGGAAGGACCGTGATTGACCTGCATGCTTGTCGGCTTGTGACGTCTCCTTGGATTTTTTTTTTAGCAGAGAACAATGTACTTGAACAGAAAAAGACACCCAAACTAAAGGGGTCAAATAAAGTCCTAAAACTGCGTTCACCTATAGCCATTAGGGAAATCAGCCTCTCTTGCATTTAATTCCATTTTAATTTGCATATTTCACGCCAGAAGAAAGTGCTCAGCTCAGTTCACCGTGTGTTTGCCGTTGTGTGTCAGGGCTCGACATTAAGTCTGGTCTGTTTGCCTGGGGCAAGTAAAAAAGCAGATTGTAGATTTAAGTAAATAAAAATCACTATCAAACGATTTAGGTTACTCCGATCATAATTGGATCAGTGTCCTACAGATGTGATATCTGGCTCACTGTCCTCCCAATTTCTGCACAATGCCTTCAGAGTATAATTATTGTAGGCCTGCATTGACAGACACCAGCGGTCTTTCAATCATGCAGTCGCAAAATTAGTTTTTGAGATCAAAGCAAGCCGTGTTTGCACATTTGTTGATAATAATTGCTGGTGAGTTATTTGCCCAGATATAGCAAATTTTTGGTCAGCAACGACAATCCTGAAAACATCATGGTCTGTGAATTACCTGTGTGTGGGCCTTTACCAGAGGAGAGAGGGAGACATTTGCGCAGCAGGTAAAATAATGATATACAGACTAATTAGATAGCCATTTCAAAACAGTTTGTTATATTATCTAGTTAACTATTTATCTATTAGCATGCATTAATGTCATTGTCATGTCCGATAACTTTCCACCGGCGCTAGTATAGAACCGCAAATGGCCAACAAACACGCAGTTGATGAAACCATGCTGCATACTTCGGTTGTAAAACCATCTCTAGTGCTCATCATTGGCTTTCTCCTCTATTTAATACTGGCCATGTCATTCTGACAGAGTCAAAAAATATTCTTAGAATAGCCTAATTAACTAGTAACTCCTATGCTGTCAAGATCTCCCCTGAACACTGAATATTTTAACCTTCCAAATAGACTTAGTAGTTATCTACCTCGCCCACCTTAGCCAGTTGATCGCTGGTTCATTGAATGAGGGAATTTATTTTATAAAGGCATAAAAAGTGCTTGGTTGTATTTGTAATGTTGCAAGGTGGCCAACCCTCCTCCTGGAGAGTCCAGAAGAGCTACAGGGATGCAGGCTTTTGCTCAGGAGATATAATACATGGGATCAAACACCAGCAGCCTTCCATTGTCACTGAGCCCAGCAGCCAGCCTTCCATTGTCACTGAGCCCAGCAGCCAGCCTTCCATTGTCACTGAGCCCAGCAGCCAGCCTTCCATTGTCACTGAGCCCAGCAGCCAGCCTTCCATTGTCACTGAGCCCAGCAGCCAGCCTTCCATTGTCACTACCAGTGATAATAATGATGTTTATTGTGAAGTTATTCCTTGCATTATACAACACAAATTTCAGTCACCTTTTTGGCCCATGGTGTTCCAGACCAGTTTTTATTTTTGGACAAGCGACTTGAGCTTTCTGACAAGTGAATAACCAGTCCTACAGTGGCTAAAAAAGTTCATGTCAAGCCCTGCTGTGTGTCGTGTGATGCTCTGTCAGCATAATCTCCCTCTCGGTGCACAGGAAGAGGCCCCTCAAGGCCCCACCAATCCCATGAATTATGTGTGTACATACGAGCCTCCACATGTATTTGTTTCATAATTCATGAGCCATTTCAGACCGTGTTAGGTCATTGGTTAATACTTGCACGTATCAAACGCCGCCCCGTGATTGATTGCTTGCCGTTTCTGTGGCGCTGCGTTCTGGCACCCCCCCCCGGCATCTCCCTCTTTCTACTAAGGGTAGTGGGTCCCAAATGGCAATCTATTCTCTACATCCCAAATGGCACCTTATTCCCTATATAGTGCACTACCTTTGGGACGCACAATGGGTCCCTAATCCTCAGTATCATGGCAATGCCTGCAAAGCTAAATATAGACGAGATGTCCATAGAACCAGGAAGTATGTGAAAGTGATGTTGTTGAGCAGGGACTAAACAACCACAGTTATTTTACTGATTTGAGTCCACATTGTGTCTCAATGGACATTGTGTAATGTTGCACGGTATTGTTACAGTACAGTTTATTAGAGTTTATTCTTTGATGGTTTTCTCAGTAGGCGTTGACCTATGTTGTGTTTATGATACTTGTAACATGTTGGAAGTAGACTAGTGAACGCTCGGCTAGGTGATGTCACAAGGTGATTGGTGGTACTTGGTGATGCTTGCGTATACCCTCCTGTGATTTGATGTTTGAGTTCATAGTCCCATGTTTTGAGTGTTGTGACCTCTGACCTTCAGTGAATTACAGGGTTTTGGATTCTTGAGTATTGAAAGCTGGTGAGCTGAGTAATATAACCCATATTGTAATGAAAGGTGTATTGTAACTCCACCTGTTGTAACTAGAGGTCGACCGATTCATCGGAATGGCCGATTAATTAGGGCCGATTTCAAGAAATCTTTGGACACCGGTATTTTTGGACACCAATTTTGCCGATTTAAAAAATACTTTCATTTTTTTTACACCTTTTTATTTAATCTTTCTTTAACTAGGCAAGTCAGTTAAGAACACATTCTTATTTTCAATGACGGCAGCTCGGGGGACCCAATCTTACAGTTAACTAGTCCAGCGCAATAACGACCTGCCTCTCTCTCGTTGCACTCCAAGAAGCCTGCCTGTTGCGCGAATGCAGTAAGCCAAGGTAAGTTGATAGCTAGCATTAAACTTATCTTATAAAAAACAATCAATCATAATCACTAGTTAACTACACATGGTTGATGATATTACTAGATATTATCTAGCGTGTCATGCGTTGCGTAAAATCTGACTGAGCATACAAGTATCTAAGTATCTGACTGAGCGGTGGTAGGCAGAAGCAGGCTCCTAAACATTCATTCAAACAGCACTAAAGTATCAAGTATTGCGCTGTTTATGACTTTAAGCATATCAACTCCCGAGATGAGGCTGGTGTAACCGAAGTGAAATGGCTGGCTAGTTAGCGCACGCTAATAGCATTTCAAACATCACTCGCTCTAAGCCTTCTAGTATTTCTTCCCCTTGCTCTGCATGGGTAACGCTGCTTCGATGGTGGCTGTTGTCGTTGTGTTGCTGGTTCGAGCCCAGGGAGGAGCGAGGAGAGGGACGGAGGCTATACTGTTACACTGGCAATACTAAAGTGCCTATAAGAACATCCAAAAGTCAAAGGTTAATGAAATACAAATGGTATAGAGAGAAATAGTCCTATGATTCCTATAATAACTACAACCTAAAACTTCTTACCTGGGAATATTGAAGACTCATGTTAAAAGGAACCACCAGCTTTCATATGTTCTCATGTTCTGAGCAAGGAACTTCATCGTTAGCTTTCTTACAGGGCACATATTGCACTTTTACTTTCTTCTCCAACACCTTGTTTTTGCATTATTTAAACCAAATTGAACATGTTTCATTATTTGAGGCTAAATTGATTTTATTGATGTATTATATTAAGTTAAAATAAGTGTTCATTCAGTATTGTTGTAATTGTCATTATTACAAATACAATTTTAAAAATCAGCGATTTAATCGGTATTGTTTTTTTTTTGGTCCTCCAATAATCGGTATCGGCATTGAAAAATCATAATCGTAACCTACTCCTGTCCTCGTATCTTGTGTATGTAAATAGCTACCTCTGGGGACTCTAAGCTGAAGCTGCTGTCTGACGTGGCCCAGGTTATCAAAGGACAGGGCACCATCGCTTGGGTCAACTGTGGGTAAGTACAGGATTGATTGGTTGGTTGATTGATTTAATTACAGTATGGCATGCATTATCACTTCAGTCACCATGTCACGTACTGTAGGTCATATGTCACGTCCAAGGGATTTTCCAAAAAGCATTTTAGGTTAGCTATTGAAGCCTAGGTCAGCTGCATGCCGTTGTCATATCTATTTACATCATCTCTCCACTGCACTTCTAATCGATGTGTCTCTGCTTGGCGTATCCCTCTGGAGATTGGAGAAGAGACACTCATTAAAATAGGGAGTCTCGCACTCTCCACATCCTGCTGAGGGCTGGAGAGAGGAGGAGAATGGTCTCTTCACAGCCACAGTTTGTGTATGTGCGTGACTGTGTGCATGCTCGTTCTGTCTGTGTTCGTAAGTAAGGGGTTGTCTGAATGAGTATGAATGAGTCATGGTGTGGGAACACGAGCGTTCCTGTCCCTGTCAGGTCTGGGCAGATGAACGATTTGGAACTTATTCTCTGGAAGTGTTCTTACTGGGAGGATCCATCACACTCCCAAGACACACTAGAGGAATTGTTTTCCTTAAGAAATGTTTAACTATTTTTCCCCTTATCTGACTCCACTGTAGTTGTTTTTCTGCCATTTTAACTCTGTTTTTTATACCTGTCAACCTCAACCTTGAGCCATCTTCGTGCTCCGGAGAAAATCCTTCAAACAGAAAGCTACAAAGGAATCAAGATTACCCCTCTGACACCTACCACTCAAAGCATCCCTCAACAAAAAAAATGCTAGCCTTTCCAAGATGGAAGATGGATGACGGACAAGGAAGGAAAATAGTCTCAAAACAATGTAGCCTGGTCAGCACTTTTTTATCGACCTTCATCCAAACAAGATTTGCTGTGAGAGATTTTGTTTCTTTTCACCGTAGTAAATCTGTCAACCCTCTCTTTCTACAGCTTAAGCCTTATTTCTGATGCCCGAGGCTGTTCTTATGGTTAACTTTGCCACCTGTAGTGCATACTGTATCACCTTCACCTAGGATAAGAATCCCAGCTGCTGCTCTGCATATCAATCTCTCCATTTCTCCCCACTCATTTCAACCATTATTCCACTCTCATTTAAAACAAATTCAGTCAAGAAATACTGAAAGGTATGGAAGTTCCTGAAGGTTGTACAGTACATACTTGTGCCAGTGACCCAACAGAGGACCTGATACGACAGGGTTCATGGCTGCTGTTACTTTTCAGCCAGCCTCTGTCTAGCAGTGAGGTTTCCCAACCGTCGCCAGTTCTCCCATGGACCAGCACCAAAACAACGCCTAGCCAAGCGCTTCTGGACAGGGAGAGAGACATCCTCACGGGTGTCGTTGGAAGAACAGTGGCCCCTGCCAACGGAAAGGAATGTGAGCCCACGTTGACACATACTCACCAGATGACCGGACCTGAGAGATGTCCAACAGTGATGATGTCAGAGGAACTGGGCTGGAGACAGTGCTGGTTCAGGCATGGATGCTAGACTGCCGACTCTGCTGAGAGAACTAGGAGATATGAAACAGTTTTATTATTTTTGCTTAAGAGATCATTCATCTCTGAGTGTTTGGTGTACCATAAGACGGAATGCTAGCCTGAAGCCTCAGCAGGCAAGCTGGTTGAAAACCTGTTGTAATGACGCCATTTCAACCAGAGTTGCCTGCTGGTTAACTCCACGTCTCTCCTCATCTGTGGACAGAGGTTTGACTTGACCTCTCCTCTCTAGCTGAATCACAGTTCTGTCATCACGTAGACCTTTTCATTGACTTACTACCACCCTCCCTCTCTCACTTCCTCCAAACACCCCCTGTGTTCCCTCTTCCAACTCGGTTTGCCAGATGACTCTTTTTAGTGTTTTTAATCAAGTCCCATGCCGTTTTACACTTCTGTGTTTTGAAAAAACAATCAACTACAGCAGAGTACACTTCTCTTTCAGTTTACTTCCTTTGAGTTATAAAGATGTAAAGCTTTGTTTTAATATTTCTTAATGTGTCACATTATGGTGTTTTGCAATGTGATATTCAATCTCTGTTGGAGGCCGTAATGGAAGATGACCGGAACTTTCCGTCTCAACTTGAATTTTAGAATGCCTGACAGAGTAGGGGAGGAAATACAGCACATGAAGATGACCTACACCATGTCAACTGGAACAACTATCTCACTAACGGTTGCTATATATCCAACCACATATTTTTCTATACTAATCCAATCTGTAAAAAAAAACAAATTTTAAAAGGTCAACCTGCAGCAGAGCATGCTGGGAAATATGACAGAGGCCCTTCCCACACCTGTGGATAACTTCATAGATTGAACTCCCTGTCTCTGGTTACTCTCTGGATGAAGTTAAAAGACTCCGGTGACATTCTGTACTGTTACCTCGTATGAAACATCTCAAATCCCAAATGCAGAAGTATAGAGCCAAATGAAAAGTTATAGCCTCACTATTTTAATAAATACGTAAGGGAGTGTATGTAGCACTAATGACGGCCTCTGTTTTTATCTTAAAGGACAGCGCACGCTGGATATTTTTCTGATGGGGGGGCCTGTGCGTTCAGAGCTGTAATTTAATTCCATCTCTTTGAATTTTCTTTAGCATAGGGCTTAGCTCTCCTCTCTCCCTCTCTCTCCTCTCTCTCTCTCTCACTCCGTCTCTCTGTCTCTGTCCTTATGTAATACATTCCCATGCTCATTATCACTGGAGAGAAGGGGAGTTATTATCGTCAAGAGAGATGTGCTTTGTGTGGGTGGTGAATATGTAGGTTTGGTGGGGGAGGTGTGTGTGTGTGAGAGAGAGAGCATCTATTCCTCTAAAGATGGACCTCTTCAGTTGGTAGGGGAAAACCAGTACTTGAAGACTACCTTCACTGCTGCTGTGTCTCACTAATCAGTTGCTATAAATCCAACCACATACAGATTGGATTCATATAGAACATTTTTTGTTTCTTACCTTTGTGTAGCATAGAAAACACATTGAAACAAATAATTATAAAAAATCCACCTGCAACAGAGCATTCTGGGAAATATGACGGAGGCCCCTCCCACATCTGTGGATAACTTCATAGCCTAGAAGCATAGCACCCTGCATCCTACTGCTAATTTGCCTTTGAAGCTACAGTAAGCAGGGTCGGTCCTGGCCGTTCCCTGGATGGGAGAACACATGCTGCTGTTCTGGTCAAACTATTTGGTCATTAAAGATCTCATGACAATTATTGTAAGAATAATTTTGCCCGTGTCCTGGCTAAATTCCCAATCTGGCCCTCATACCTTCAAAGCCACCTAATCATCCCTAGCTTCCAATTCGCAAATTCACCCCCCCGTGAGGCTGAATGTACTTATATGGATTTGTGTTCTTTACATAAACCTGTCTAATCAACCCCCTCTACAGACTAGTGTGTGTCTGTACAGTACACCTCAGTCTAATCAACCCCCTCTACAGACTAGTGTGTGTCTGTACAGTACACCTCAGTCTAATCAACCCCTCTACAGACTAGTGTGTGTCTGTACAGTACACCTCAGTCTAATCAACCCCTCTACAGACTAGTGTGTGTCTGTACAGTACACCTCAGTCTAATCAACCCCCTCTACAGACTAGTGTCTACAGTACACCTCAGTCTAATCAACCCCCTCTACAGCCTAGTGTGTGTCTGTACAGTACCCCTCAGTCTAATCAACCCCTCTACAGACTAGTGTGTGTCTGTACAGTACCCTCAGTCTAATCAACCCCCTCTACAGACTAGTGTGTCTGTACAGTACCCCTCAGTCTAATCAACCCCCTCTACAGACTAGTGTGTGTCTGTACAGTACCCCTCAGTCTAATCAACCCCTCTACAGACTAGTGTGTGTCTGTACAGTACACCTCAGTCTAATCAACCCCCTCTACAGACTAGTGTGTGTCTGTACAGTACACCTCAGTCTAATCAACCCCCTCTACAGACTAGTGTGTGTCTGTACAGTACACCTCAGTCTAATCAACCCCTCTACAGACTAGTGTGTGTCTGTACAGTACACCTCAGTCTAATCAACCCCTCTACAGACTAGTGTGTGTCTGTACAGTACACCTCAGTCTAATCAACCCCCTCTACAGACTAGTGTGTCTGTACAGTACACCTCAGTCTAATCAACCCCCTCTACAGACTAGTGTGTCTGTACAGTACACCTCAGTCTAATCAACCCCCTCTACAGACTAGTGTGTGTCTGTACAGTACACCTCAGTCTAATCAACTAATCAACCCCTCTACAGACTAGTGTGTGTCTGTACAGTACACCTCAGTCTAATCAACTTCCTCTACAGACTAGTGTGTGTCTGTACAGTACACCTCAGTCTAATCAACCCCCTCTACAGACTAGTGTGTGTCTGTACAGTACACCTCAGTCTAATCAACCCCTCTACAGACTAGTGTGTGTCTGTACAGTACACCTCAGTCTAATCAACCCTCTACAGACTAGTGTGTGTCTGTACAGTACACCTCAGTCTAATCAACCCCTCTACAGACTAGTGTGTGTCTGTACAGTACACCTCAGTCTAATCAACTTCCTCTACAGACTAGTGTGTGTCTGTACAGTACCCCTCAGTCTAATCAACCCCCTCTACAGACTAGTGTGTGTCTGTACAGTACACCTCAGTCTAATCAACCCCTCTACAGACTAGTGTGTGTCTGTACAGTACACCTCAGTCTAATCAACCCCCTCTACAGACTAGTGTGTGTCTGTACAGTACACCTCAGTCTAATCAACCCCTCTACAGACGAGTGTGTGTCTGTACAGTACCCCTCAGTCTAATCAACCCCTCTACAGACTAGTGTGTGTCTGTACAGTACCCTCAGTCTAATCAACCCTCTACAGACTAGTGTGTGTCTGTACAGTACACCTCAGTCTAATCAACCCCCTCTACAGACTAGTGTATATCTGTACAGTACCCCTCAGTCTAATCAACCCCTCTACAGACTAGTGTGTGTCTGTACAGTACCCCTCAGTCTAATCAACCCCTCTACAGACTAGTGTATATCTGTACAGTACCCCTCAGTCTAATCAACCCCCTCTACAGACTAGTGTGTGTCTGTACAGTACACCTCAGTCTAATCAACCCCTCTACAGACTAGTGTGTGTCTGTACAGTACACCTCAGTCTAATCAACCCCCTCTACAGACTTGTTTCTGTATATGTTTGTTGTGACAGAATGATGTTGAATAACAGACAGGGTCTCCATGTCTGGTGACAGTATTCATGTCTCTATGCAGAGATCGTATTAACAAGACTTGATGCAGTCAATATTAATTCCACAGTGGCTTTTCAATCTCTAATGTTTTTGACGTTAACATTGGTTTCTCGCTCGCTCTCTGTCCCTCCACCTCTCTGTCCCTCCACCTCTCTGTCCCTCCACGCTCTGTCCCTCCACCTCTCTGTCCCTCCACCTCTCTGTCCCTCCACCTCTCTGTCCCTCCACCTCTCTGTCCCTCCACCTCTCTGTCCCTCCACCTCTCTGTCCCTCCACGTCTCTGTCCCTCCACCTCTCTGTCCCTCCACCTCTCTGTCCCTCCACCTCTCTGTCCCTCCACCTCTCTGTCCCTCCACCTCTCTGTCCCTCCACCTCTCTGTCCCTCCACCTCTCTGTCCCTCCACCTCTCTGTCCCTCCACCTCTCTGTCCCTCCACCTCTCTGTCCCTCCACCTCTCTGTCCCTGTCAGGGATTTGGAGGGTCGTAAACTGTGTAAGAAAGTGAAGGTAGATCCCAGCTCTAAAAGTGATGGCGCAGATCTCCTGCATTATAAGTGAGTACCTCAACTATAACATGTACCTCATTGTTTTACTGTATGTCGCTTAGAAGAGATGCTGCCTTCAGAAAGAATGACGTGTAAGAATCTTCTCCAGGAACTCATGCAAGGCCAGGCTAAACCAGAAGTACCCTACTACTTCTCTTTATTAATTGAATACTGTTCTTGTCTCTTGCAGAGATGGGACGTTCCATACAGAGTACAACAGACCTGCTACATACAAGGTCTTTACTGACTCACTCATTGTCCCACAGTCCCCCAAAGTCTCAATCAACAGTCATTATTTCAGTGACATCTTCTTTTCCTTGTTAGTGTAGGTCAACAATACAGTAATTGATATGAAAACAATGCACTTATTCGAGTGACATCTTTGTTTCCTGGTTAAATGAATGGGAGTTAATTCTCTTAATCTGTCTGTTTCTGTATATCACCGTGGTTCTCTTCCGGCACGATGATGCCGATTGGACGGACTTAGTTGGTTAGTCAAGACTTGATAATCCAATGGGTTTATGAGTGCTTTATAGTGCTGGTCCAGCCCATTGGCAGAGGATGTACATAGTAGTCTAGTTGGTAATAAAGTAAGACTGGTGTAATAACCTCACTGAAGAATAGGACTTATATGAATACCTTTTAAAGTCAATTTAATTTGTTGAAATGGGAAAAACATGTCATTCTACAGTTAGTGTAATGTCTGAGCAGAACAGAAAGGGAGCGGTGTTTTAGTTGGAGTTAAATGTTTCCCGTCCTACCTTCTGCGGTATTTAAATGTCGGTTCATGTCTGTCTGGAAGGCTCATCAGTCATTATGAACAGTTAACGTGTGGAAATTGCTTACATGGTTACTTTGCGATGGATGGATGGGAGAACACTGAGATGGACATTTATACCATCTGCCATCTGTTAGACTAGAACCTTCTGTTTTGTATGACAACTGTGGGGAAATGTATATTTTTAAATGATGTGGAAATTCCTTTGTGTTTAGCACCATGTCTAGAATCTAGAGGGTGAACATCACTTTTTGTTGTTACAGAATGATAATGATTGTTTAGACTCCCTCTGTCTCAATGTCTCTCCTTCTCTCCTGCCCTCCAGTCCATGGTGGCGTTTTTAAAAGACCCCACGGGAGCTCCTCTTTGGGAAGAGAACCCAGAAGCTAAAGATGTTGTTCATGTAGAAACTGAGAAAGTAAGTACAGAAATAACGTCTTACAGCAAGGTGCTTCTGCATGGGAATGTGTGTTTCCTGGCACAGTGTTGACTTTTCAGTTTACAATAACTGTTCATAACAACCCACTGACAAATGCCCTAAGTTTCCATCAAAGGTCGGAGTGGAGAGATTCTCGCCACTCTGCCCTCCAGCCTCCCTGCCACAAAATGTGGTCATCTTGATACATTCCAAGCTGACAACACACAGCAATAGACTGACCAGGTGATCATTAGAAAGCTGAAAAGCTCTGAAGTTCACGTCAGTTGTGTTCAAACACGGTCTATTAAGGGAGAGTTGGTCTGACCGCAGTCAGCACTCTCAGACAGACGGCTCACTGACTGCTTTCCAACAGTGAGGCCGACACGCCGTCAGAACCCAGCTCTGTACATAAATGGCACACACACATCCACACACACCTTTGAACAGTGTTTTGATGAACTAACATTCTGTTTTATCCTATATCATGCCTGGGGGGGTGCTGAGTGGTGTAGATGTGTCAACAGCTTCTGCTGAATGAGACTTTCAGGAAGGGAGGATGAGTAAAGCATATTAGGGTAAGAGGAGAGCTGACCCTCTGAGTGCAGATTGATCTCTCTGTCCATCAAAAGACATGTTCAAAAAATGTCTTCTTTTGATGATGAGCATGTTTGACAGCAACTGTTGTCTGGAAGTTACTCTCATAGTGACTGGTCACTTAGGTACCACTCAATCTATCTTTTGATATTTGTTTCCTTAGTTCACTGTTGATACAGTCCCAACATGTTTTGCTTGTCAGAAATCACGTTTTCAAGTTCTAGAACTTAAAAAATACAGGAAGTGTCACAGTATGAAATGTTTTCCATCGTTATATCAACAGTGAACTAATGAATTAAATACCAAAAGATCGTTTTTGATTGGTGCTTTGCTTTAAGTGATACATATGAAGAGCCAAAGAGAGATGGACAGTGTACCTCAGTGTTGTCCACCCCCTGCTCCTAGTATATCTGTTGATTAGTCAGCCTTAACAACTCTGCTTTGGGAGGACTAAAGGATCCCTTTCAAAGCACATTGGAGGAGGTCAGAGGTCAGCGACCTTGGGAGAGGAAGAATCGGGGAGAATGTCAGTTGCATACTCCTCTCTTCTCGCCTCCTCAAACCCCATTGGAGGAGAAGGTCAGTGGGGATGGACCTCTGAAATGCATTAGGGGGAGTGAACAAGTGTAAACATCTGGAGGAGGATAGAGAATCAGAATGCAGCCCTTGGGAGAATCTTAATTGCATATTATCCTCGTGTCCATTCCTTTTAAACCCATGAGGGGGAGTGTACAAGTGCACACTTCAGGAGTAGGGTAGAGAATCCAAGGTTTTGACGGTTTGTACACTTTTCAGGCCGAGCTATTGTGCAACTATCTAGTGAGTTCATTCACTGCATTCTACAGTAGGTCCTTTTTTCCTCACAGCTCTTCTCTTTTCTCTTTCAGGACTTCAGGAAGCTTCTAAAGAGGGAGGAGAGGCCAATCCTCATGATGTTCTTTGCCCCATGTGAGTCATCACACACACACAATCACGGACTCCTAATATACGTTTTTTACCTCTTGATAAGAACTCCTACCGAAGCCATTTAGAGAAGTCGGGATAAGAGCAAATAGCTTCTATTGGTAGATAATCTTTAATGACTGGCATAGAATATACAGCACATCATCAGAAGAGTCTTTTGAAGATGGGAAATGAAACCTGTGCATCCCAAATGGCACCATATGCCCTACCTTTGACCAGAGTCCTATGGATCCTGGTCAAACGTAGTACACAATATATGGAATAGGGTGCCATTTGGGATGCATCCCTCCAGTAAGCAGATATAGTTTAGGGAAGTGGCGTGGTGGAAGGAGGCACCTTAAAGCCCTCTAAGATTTGTCCTATTCCCTTACTGCCAGACTCATTGATTTTGATAATCAGGTATTTATTGAATAAAATAATTGAAGAAATGTACAACCATGCTCCTCCAGCCGATTTACAAGCTCTAGATGGTTTTCTTTGACGTTAAACTTATATAATTTATATCCAGCCTTTTCATTAAAATGCATGGATTTATAGCATTTCACCAGAGAGGAGTAATACTTAACGATTGGCCATTTGTAGTTGTAGAAAGGAAAAGCACTGGGTCCTTAAACTGAATGTTCATGTTGCAGTAGTTTATTGGTTGTATAATCTAGATATATCAAGCTCTACAAAGTTGTATTCACATTCTACTGGGCCCTGGATAAAACAATGGAACTCTTCCTGTTCAGTATGTTGATTGAGAGCGACTGATTGACGAGTCGTCTGTGTGCTTCTGTAATGTCTAATGTTGTTCCTCCTACAGGGTGTGGCGTCTCATGTTGTTCCTCCTACAGGGTGTGGTGTCTCATGTTGTTCCTCCTACAGGGTGTGGTGTCTCATGTTGTTCCTCCTACAGGGTGTAATGTCTAATGTTCCTCCTACAGGGTGTGTGGTGTCTGTAATGTCTCATGTTGTTCCTCCTACAGGGTGTGGCGTCTCATGTTGTTCCTCCTACAGGGTGTGGTGTCTCATGTTGTTCCTCCTACAGGGTGTGGTGTCTCATGTTGTTCCTCCTACAGGGTGTAATGTCTAATGTTCCTCCTACAGGGTGTGGTGTCTGTAATGTCTCATGTTGTTCCTCCTACAGGGTGTGGTGTCTGTAATGTCTCATGTTGTTTCTCCTACAGGGTGTGGTGTCTAATGTTGTTTCTCCTACAGGGTGTGGTGTCTGTAATGTCTCATGTTGTTCCTCCTACAGGGTGTGGTGTCTGTAATGTCTCATGTTGTTCCTCCTACAGGGTGTGGTGTCTGTAATGTGTCATGTTGTTTCTCCTACAGGGTGTGGTGTCTAATGTTGTTTCTCCTACAGGGTGTGGTGTCTGTGTCTGTTGTTCCTCCTACAGGGTGTGGTGTCTCATGTTGTTCCTCCTACAGGGTGTGGTGTCTGTAATGTTGTTCCTCCTACAGGGTGTGGTGTCTGTAATGTTGTTCCTCCTACAGGGTGTGGTGTCTGTAATGTTGTTCCTCCTACAGGGTGTGGTGTCTGTAATGTTGTTCCTCCTACAGGGTGTGGTGTCTGTAATGTTGTTCCTCCTACAGGGTGTGGTGTCTGTAATGTTGTTCCTCCTACAGGGTGTGGTGTCTGTAATGTTGTTCCTCCTACAGGGTGTGGTGTCTGTAATGTCTCATGTTGTTCCTCCTACAGGGTGTGGTGTCTGTAAGAGGATGCAGCCCGTATTTCAACAGGCAGCTACAGAGACCAAGGGTACATATGTAAGTCAAATCTTCTCACATTGACATTGCTTAAAATCCTAACACACTTTCGCTCCTCTGTTTTCGCGGAGTGTGGTTTTGGGTGAGTTGCTCTCAGTTCAAATCCATTCATCAGAATCATTGTACCATCAATATAAACTGCTCTGAAATATATTTCCCATAACCATAAATAATGTTGTTTCAGCTATTTTGAAGATGGTGTACAAAACGGAATGTAAAAGACGTAAAAACAAACAAACGTAAGAACGGAAAGCATAGAAATGGTACACATAGAACAGATCTATCGCTTCTTAGACTTGCTTTCAAGTAGAATGATTGATCTATTACTCACATTTCTATGTGAATTCGGTCGGGTCGCCAAATAGGTACTTCAAATCCCCACAGCCACAGTTATGGGATCAACTTTCTGCAGTTGAAGTCTCCAGTCTCTGTATGCCAGTTTAGACTGCAATAGTGTTTTTATGTTGGCTCACTTGTTCACTCTCCCTTATAGTCCTCCTCCCTCCCTCCCTCCACCACAAACACATATACACTGAAAACAGAATAGTACAATTCAAGTCTTAACGCAGCAATCTGCAGTTGGAAGAATAACCAGGGTCAACCCCACCAATGATTTGGGGAAAAGCTGAGGGATTGGGCTAGAGGAAATGTAACCACTCTCCAATTCACTGCCAGAGCTATGGATACAAGGACTGACCATCCATGATATCAACAATATAGTTTTAACCATGTTTTGAGGCTATATCGTGTTTGTTTACATTCACATTGTTGACAGGAGTTAAACAAGCTTATGTGTTGGGTTCTGATGGGGTTCGACAGTTAAACTAAGCTCATGAGGCATATAAGGTATTGTCTTCAATAACTAATTGTTTTCAAAGTGTAAAAATGGATGTAGCAACCAACAGATTGTTCCTTTTTTTTTTAAACAGGTTACAGATGAGATTTGAAAGCTAGATGTAGTTTGGTTCCGGTGCTAAAGTAAAACACCTCTAGCTCAACAACAAGAAAGTAGACCAAAGAGTCAACCAAGGATCAATATCACACAGGAGAAAGCATCAAGTGAACACCTTTAAAAACCAAGACCGCGTGTTCACATCGAACACGCACCTTCAAGCACAGAAGAGGCATAGCATAGTAGAGAGACTCTGAGGGGAGAAAATCCACCTAGCTACTACTTAGAAACACTTATCTACTGCTGCTTAGAAACACCTAGCTGCTGCTGCTTAGAAACACCTAGCTGCTGCTGCTTAGAAACACCTAGCTGCTGCTGCTTAGAAACACCTAGCTGCTGCTGCTTAGAAACACCTAGCTGCTGCTGCTTAGAAACACCTAGCTACTGCTGCTTAGAAACACCTAGCTGCTGCTGCTTAGAAACACTTATCTACTGCTGCTTAGAAACACTTAGCTGCTGCTGCTTAGAAACACCTAGCTACTACTGCTTAGAAACACCTAGCTGCTGCTGCTTAGAAACACTTATCTACTGCTGCTTAGAAACACCTAGCTACTACTGCTTAGAAACACTTATCTACTGCTGCTTAGAAACACCTAGCTACTACTGCTTAGAAACACTTAACTACTGCTTAGAAACACTTATCTACTGCTGCTTAGAAACACTTAGCTACTACTGCTTAGAAACACTTAGCTACTACTGCTTAGAAACACTTAACTACTGCTTAGAAACACTTATCTACTGCTGCTTAGAAACACTTATCTACTGCTGCTTAGAAACACCTAGCTACTGCTGCTTAGAAACACTTAACTACTGCTGCTTAGAAACACCTAGCTACTACTGCTTAGAAACACTTAACTACTGCTTAGAAACACTTAACTACTGCTGCTTAGAAACACTTATCTACTGCTGCTTAGAAACACCTAGCTGCTGCTTAGAAACACTTAACTACTGCTGCTTAGAAACACCTAGCTACTACTGCTTAGAAACACTTAACTACTGCTTAGAAACACTTATCTACTGCTTAGAAACACTTAGAAACACTAGCTACTGCTTAGAAACACCTAGCTACTACTGCTTAGAAACACTTAACTACTGCTTAGAAACACTTATCTACTGCTGCTTAGAAACACCTAGCTGCTGCTGCTTAGAAACACTTAACTACTGCTGCTTAGAAACACCTAGCTACTACTGCTTAGAAACACCTAGCTGCTGCTGCTTAGAAACACTTAACTACTGCTTAGAAACACTTAACTACTGCTTAGAAACACTTATCTACTGCTGCTTAGAAACACTTATCTACTGCTGCTTAGAAACACCTAGCTGCTGCTGCTTAGAAACACTTAACTACTGCTTAGAAACACTTAACTACTGCTGCTTAGAAACACTTATCTACTGCTTAGAAACACTTAGCTACTGCTTAGAAACACCTAGCTACTGCTGCTTAGAAACACTTAGCTACTGCTTAGAAACACTTAGCTACTGCTTAGAAACACTTAGCTACTGCTGCTTAGAAACACTTAGCTACTGCTTAGAAACACCTAGCTACTGCTGCTTAGAAACACTTAGCTACTGCTTAGAAACACCTAGCTACTGCTGCTTAGAAACACTTAGCTACTGCTTAGAAACACCTAGCTACTGCTGCTTAGAAACACTTAGCTACTGCTTAGAAACACTTAGCTACTGCTTAGAAACACTTAGCTACTACTGCTTAGAAACACCTAGCTACTGCTGCTTAGAAACACCTAGCTACTACTGCTTAGAAACACTTAACTACTGCTTAGAAACACCTAGCTACTGCTGCTTAGAAACACCTAGCTACTGCTGCTTAGAAACACCTAGCTACTGCTGCTTAGAAACACCTAGCTGCTGCTGCTTAGAAACACTTAACTACTGCTTAGAAACACTTATCTACTGCTTAGAAACACTTAACTACTGCTGCTTAGAAACACCTAGCTACTACTGCTTAGAAACACTTAACTACTGCTTAGAAACACTTATCTACTGCTTAGAAACACTTAGCTACTGCTTAGAAACACTTAGCTACTGCTTAGAAACACCTAGCTACTACTGCTTAGAAACACTTAACTACTGCTTAGAAACACTTAACTACTGCTTAGAAACACTTAGCTACTGCTTAGAAACACTTATCTACTGCTGCTAGAAACACCTAGCTACTACTGCTTAGAAACACTTAACTACTGCTTAGAAACACTTATCTACTGCTGCTTAGAAACACTTATCTACTGCTGCTTAGAAACACCTAGCTACTACTGCTTAGAAACACTTAACTACTGCTTAGAAACACTTAACTACTGCTTAGAAACACTTAACTGCTACTGCTGCTTAGAAACACTTAACTACTGCTTAGAAACACTTAGCTACTGCTGCTTAGAAACACTATCTACTGCTGCTTAGAAACACTTAGCTACTGCTTAGAAACACTTAGCTACTGCTGCTTAGAAACACTTAGCTACTGCTTAGAAACACTTAGCTACTGCTGCTTAGAAACACTAGCTACTACTGCTTAGAAACACCTAGCTAACTACTGCTTAGAAACACTACTGCTGCTTAGAAACACCTAGCTACTGCTTAGAAACACTTAGCTACTGCTGCTTAGAAACACCTAGCTAGCTGCTGCTGCTTAGAAACACTTAACTACTGCTTAGAAACACTTAGCTACTGCTTAGAAACACTTAGCTACTGCTGCTTAGAAACACCTAGCTACTGCTGCTTAGAAACACTTAGCTACTACTGCTTAGAAACACTTAACTACTGCTTAGAAACACCTAGCTACTGCTGCTTAGAAACACTTAACTAGCTACTGAAACACTTAGCTACTGCTTAGAAACACCTAGCTACTGCTGCTTAGAAACACTAGCTACTACTGCTTAGAAACACTTAGCTACTGCTTAGAAACACTTAACTACTGCTTAGAAACACTTAGCTACTGCTGCTTAGAAACACTTAGCTACTGCTGCTTAGAAACACTAGCTACTGCTACTACTGCTTAGAAACACCTAGCTACTACTGCTTAGAAACACTTAGCTACTGCTTAGAAACACTTAGCTACTGCTGCTTAGAAACACTTAGCTACTGCTTAGAAACACCTAGCTACTGCTTAGAAACACTTAGCTACTACTGCTTAGAAACACCTAGCTACTGCTGCTTAGAAACACTTAACTACTGCTTAGAAACACCTAGCTACTGCTGCTTAGAAACACCTAGCTACTGCTGCTTAGAAACACTTAGCTACTGCTGCTTAGAAACACCTAGCTACTGCTGCTTAGAAACACTTAGCTACTACTGCTTAGAAACACTTAACTACTGCTTAGAAACACTTAGCTACTGCTGCTTAGAAACACCTAGCTACTGCTGCTTAGAAACACTTAGCTACTACTGCTTAGAAACACTTAGCTACTGCTGCTTAGAAACACTTAGCTACTACTGCTTAGAAACACTTAGCTACTGCTTAGAAACACTTAGCTACTGCTGCTTAGAAACACTTAGCTACTGCTGCTTAGAAACAACTACTTAGAAACACTTACTACTGCTTAGAAACACTTAGCTACTACTGCTTAGAAACACTTAGCTACTGCTGCTTAGAAACACTTAGCTACTACTGCTTAGAAACACTTAGCTACTGCTTAGAAACACTTAGCTACTGCTGCTTAGAAACACCTAGCTACTACTGCTTAGAAACACCTAGCTACTGCTGCTTAGAAACACTTAGCTACTGCTTAGAAACACCTAGCTACTGCTTAGAAACACTACTACTGCTTAGAAACACTTAGCTACTGCTTAGAAACACTTAGCTACTGCTGCTTAGAAACACCTAGCTACTGCTGCTTAGAAACACTTAGCTACTGCTGCTTAGAAACACTTAGCTACTGCTGCTTAGAAACACTTAGCTACTACTGCTTAGAAACACTTAGCTACTACTGCTTAGAAACACTTAGCTACTACTGCTTAGAAACACTTAGCTACTGCTTAGAAACACTTAGCTACTGCTGCTTAGAAACACTTAGCTACTGCTGCTTAGAAACACTTAGCTACTGCTGCTTAGAAACACTTAGCTACTACTGCTTAGAAACACTTAGCTACTGCTGCTTAGAAACACTTATCTACTGCTTAGAAACACCTAGCTACTGCTGCTTAGAAACACTTAGCTACTGCTGCTTAGAAACACTTAGCTACTGCTGCTTAGAAACACTTAGCTACTGCTGCTTAGAAACACTTAGCTACTGCTGCTTAGAAACACTTAGCTACTACTGCTTAGAAACACTTAGCTACTGCTGCTTAGAAACACTTATCTACTGCTTAGAAACACCTAGCTACTGCTGCTTAGAAACACTTAGCTACTGCTTAGAAACACTTAGCTACTGCTGCTTAGAAACACCTAGCTGCTGCTGCTTAGAAACACCTAGCTGCTGCTGCTTAGAAACACCTAGCTACTGCTGCTTAGAAACACCTAGCTACTGCTGCTTAGAAACACCTAGCTGCTGCTGCTTAGAAACACCTAGCTACTGCTGCTTAGAAACACCTAGCTACTGCTGCTTAGAAACACTTAGCTACTGCTGCTTAGAAACACCTAGCTACTACTGCTTAGAAACACACTACTACTGCTTAGAAACACTAGCTACTGCTGCTTAGAAACACCTAGCTATCTGCTGCTTAGAAACACTTAGCTACTGCTGCTTAGAAACACTTAGCTACTGCTGCTTAGAAACACTTAGCTACTGCTGCTTAGAAACACCTAGCTTAGCTGCTGCTGCTTAGAAACACCTAGCTGCTACTGCTGCTGCTTAGAAACACTTAGCTACTGCTGCTTAGAAACACCTAGCTACTGCTGCTTAGAAACACTTAGCTACTGCTGCTTAGAAACACTAGCTGCTATCTACTGCTTAGAAACACCTAGCTGCTGCTACTGCTTAGAAACACCTAGCTGCTGCTGCTTAGAAACACCTAGCTACTAGCTAGAAACACTGCTGCTTAGAAACACCTAGCTGCTGCTGCTTAGAAACACCTAGCTGCTGCTGCTTAGAAACACCTAGCTGCTGCTGCTTAGAAACACCTAGCTGCTGCTGCTTAGAAACACCTAGCTGCTGCTGCTGCTTAGAAACACCTAGCTGCTGCTGCTGCTTAGAAACACCTAGCTGCTGCTGCTGCTTAGAAACACCTAGCTGCTGCTGCTGCTTAGAAACACCTAGCTGCTGCTGCTGCTTAGAAACACCTAGCTGCTGCTGCTGCTTAGAAACACCTAGCTGCTGCTGCTGCTTAGAAACACCTAGCTGCTGCTGCTTAGAAACACCTAGCTGCTGCTGCTGCTTAGAAACACCTAGCTGCTGCTGCTGCTTAGAAACACCTAGCTGCTGCTGCTGCTTAGAAACACCTAGCTGCTGCTGCTGCTTAGAAACACCTAGCTGCTGCTGCTGCTTAGAAACACCTAGCTGCTGCTGCTGCTTAGAAACACCTAGCTGCTGCTGCTGCTTAGAAACACCTAGCTGCTGCTGCTGCTTAGCAACACCTAGCTGCTGCTGCTGCTTAGAAACACCTAGCTGCTGCTGCTTAGAAACACCTAGCTGCTGCTGCTTAGAAACACCTAGCTACTGCTGCTTAGAAACACCTAGCTACTGCTGCTTAGAAACACCTAGCTACTGCTGCTTAGAAACACCTAGCTACTGCTGCTTAGAAACACCTAGCTACTGCTGCTTAGAAACACCTAGCTACTGCTGCTTAGAAACACCTAGCTACTGCTGCTGCTTAGAAACACCTAGCTGCTGCTGCTTAGAAACACCTAGCTGCTGCTGCTTAGAAACACCTAGCTACTGCTGCTTAGAAACACCTAGCTACTGCTGCTTAGAAACACCTAGCTGCTGCTGCTTAGAAACACCTAGCTGCTGCTGCTTAGAAACACCTACTGCAGCTGCATCTTTCTGTTCGTGTGTTTGCCTCATATGGAGCAGCATGGAAAGGAATGGGATCTAATTTAAGGTGTCTTTGTTTGGCTCCCAAATGCCACCCTATTCCCTGTCCACCCTGTTTCCTATACCTTTTTTTGTAGTGCACTATATAGTGAATAAGTAGTCATTTGGGACACATGCTTTGTCTGATTTCAGCTAGTCTGGCTGATGATGAGTGAATAAATAAGCCTCTCGTTTAAAGATTTGCATAATGAATGCATTTAGCTCTCTTGTACACACACACACACAACATATGGAGTGTTACGTTTTGGCTCTGCGTGGTGTGTGTGTGTGGTGTGTGAGGAGGTGATAGCAGAAGGAAGTGATATATTTGGAACTATAAGCAAGAGTCTGCCAGGTCATCCAACACATTTTTCACCATATCGTCACAGGTGAATGAAGAGGACATTTTTCTCAAGTTTTTATTTAAGTAGGGTTTATTTAAGTAGGCTTCAAAAATAATAAGAAAGCCCAAATCGTGTTGACATAAGTCTTAAAACATTGACCTTATGAAGGCAGGGAACTTCACAGATTGAAATGGATTTGACAGATGCTTTGAGTTTTGAAAAGCCAACCAAGATAGAACAAATTACAATGCATATTTCATTGTCTACTTTGTCACATCCTGTTTTCTTGTCTAGTTCTGTTTACATGGTCTCCCCCCCCCCCTTGAGTCATTCATCTCAATTTAGTGGAGCTTTTTTTTGGTGCTTCTCTAATGAACTAACCTGCTGTGATGTGGTGATTTTTAATAAATTCTATGTTCGTGCGTGCTCCCTGTGTCTGGTCTCTAGGTGCTGGCTGGGATGAACGTGCACCCAGCTGAGTTTGATGGCCTCAAGCAAGAGTACAATGTCAAGGGCTACCCCACCTTCTGTTACTTTGAGTGAGTCTCATCCGCCTTACTTTAAGCTATACACACACACACACACACACCTCCCTCGTATACTCATGGCTTTGGAAGTGCAGCAGGGAGTAGGTGTGTCCAAATACAGTACCAGTCAAAAGTTTGGTCACCTACTCATTCCAGGATTTTTCTTTATTTTGACTATTTTCTACATTGTAGAATAATAGTGAAGACATCAAAACTATGAAATAACTCCTATGGAATCAGGGAGTAACCAAAAAAAGTGTTGATTATTTGAGATTCTTCAAAGTAGCCACCCTTTGCCTTGATGACTGCTTTGCACACTCTTGGCATTCTCCCAACCAGCTTCATGAGGTATTCACCTGGAATCCATTTCAATTCACAGGTGTACCTTGTTAAGTTGTGGAAATGTTTTCCTTCTTAATGCGTTTGAGCCAATCAGTGGTGTTGTGACATGGTGGTGGGGGGGGTAGCTCTATTTGTTAAAAAACCAAGTCCCTATTATTTCAAGAACAGCTCAAATAAGCAAAGAGTCATCATTGCTTTAAGACATGACCGTAAGTCAATCTGGAATAAATAAATAAAAGTTTATTCAAGTGCAGTTGCAAAAACCATCAAGCGATATGAAACTGTCTCTCATGAGGACTGCAACAGGAAAGGAAGACCCAGAGTTACCTCTGCTACAGAGGATAAGTTCATTAACGTTACCAGCCCCAGAAATTGCAGCCCATTTTAAACGCTTCAGAGTTCAAGTTAGACACATCTCAACATCAACTGTTCAGAGGAGACTTTCAATCAAGCCTTCATGGTTGTATTGCTGCAAAGAAACCACTACTAAAGGACACCAATAATAATAAGAGACTTGCTTGGGCCAAGAAACATGAGCAAAAGACATTAGACCAGTGGAAATCTGTAATTTGTTCTGATTAGTCCAAATTTGAGCTTTTTGGTTCCAACCACGTCTTTCTGAGACGCAGAGTAGGTGAAGGATGATCTCTGCATGTGTGGTTCCCACCGTGAAGCATGGAAGCATTGTGATGGTGTGCGGGTGCTTTGCTAGTGACCTTATCAGTGATTTATGTAGAATTCAAGGCACACTTAACCAGCATGGCTACCACAGAATTCTTCAGCGATACGCCATCCCATCTGGTTTGCGCTTAGTGGGACTATCATTTGTTTTTCAACAGGACAATGACCCAACACACATATAGGCTGTGTAATGGCTATTTGACCAAGAAGGAGACTGATGGATTGCTGCATTGAGATGGTTTGGGATGAGTTGGACCGCAGAGTGAAGGAAAAGCAGTCAACAAGTGCTCAGCATATGTGGAAACTCCTTCAAGACTGTTGGAAAAGCATTCCAGGTGAAGCTGGTTGAGAGAATCCCAAGAGTGTGCAAAGCTGTCATCAAGTCAAAGGGTGGCTACTTTGAAGAATCTCAAATATAAAATACATTTGGATTTGTTTCACACTTTTTTGGTTACTACATGGTTCCACATGTTATTTCATCATTTTGTTGTCTTCACTATTATTCTACAATGTAGAAAATAAAGAAAAACACTTGAATGAGTAGGTGTGTCCAAACTTTTGACTGGTACTGTATATAGAAATGACATACCAACAGTTGAAAAGATGAGAATATCTTATTTCTAATGCTGTCAACTTTATTTCTTAACTCCTAATATTGAGCAAATTACACTCATTGGAATATCTGACAACGGCTTTGAAAAAGCATCCGCGAGTGCCAGTCACTCATTCTTTCAACCCAGCCTCTAGAGTGGTGGTGGGGCTGACAACCCTACGGCGTCTACAATGATCTTTCTCTGTCTTGCTGTTCAAGTTCCCTTTCCAATGTCTTTTCTTTCCAGTGAGGAGAGGCCACAAAGTTAAACATTTTGTTGATACTTAACCTGCATGTATAATGCTTTATAACTTGTTATATAACTGCATCATCATGCATTACACCTGCAGGCTTTAGGCCGAAGTGTGTTTAACATTTTTGCGGAACAAAAAAAGAAACGTAGGAACCCCCCAGAAGGTCCTCTCCCTCTGTGCCTATTAAACTACAAGTGATGAGTGGCACTAATACTGTACAACTGGCTGCTGTATTCTATTCCCTGCAGAACAGTGACGGTTACAAATTACCAGGATCTGCAGGCATTAGGTTCAGCGGGAGCAGCTAGGTTCAGCGGGAGCAGCTAGGTTCAGCGGGAGCAGCTAGGTTCAGCGGGAGCAGCTAGGTTCAGCGGGAGCAGCTAGGTTCAGCGGGAGCAGCTAGGTTCAGCGGGAGCAGCTAGTGTCCTACGGCCCACCACCAACTTGTTTCAGTCTCGGGACACATGCAGGAGGTCAGGGAAGATGAAGTTAGTACATGAGTATCTGTTTCCACATAGATAGTGTTCACACAATTGGAATCCCCCCCTCCAGAATGTAGGCGCTAAATGCTGTTTTCTAATGCATAATTCTAATGCATATTGTAATCCATAATAACTATTAGTCCATACAATATATGCTCTTTTACTATTGGTTGGCTACATTTGAGCAAGTTTAAACCTAGTGATGTTAATGTATTGTTTGAGCTTTTTTTCACAAAACATTTCCTTTGTTTCCTTTCCACTTTCCACAACAGTGACTCAGCTCTCTCTGATGTACTGTATTTCTCTCTGAGGAACCTGTATATCCTCTGTGGGTCGGCAGGTAGCCTAGCGGTTAGAGAGGCGAGCCAGCAACCAGAGGGTTGTCAGGTCGAATTCCAGGTCTGACGGGAAGTATCAGGTGGGAAGTGAGCTGGCAATCGAAGGGTTGCTAGTATCAAGTCCTAGATGCCATTACCTACCGTTGTGCCCCTGGACAAGGCACTTAACCCCCACAACAACAGCTCCCGGGTCCTATCCAAAAAATGTATGAATGTATGTGTGTCTTTTAGAGGGTTGGGATGAAGTCAAATTTCGGTTGGACCTTGTGTGCATTGACCAATAAAGTGATGTTAATGAAAAGGCACATTCATCTCTTCCAGTGTAGTCAACAGTAGGTTACAGTAGGTTACAGTAGTGCCGTAGTTCTTAGAATCACAACTCAGAACATTGTGCAACACGCATGACATGGATTAGTGGGTTGTCTAGATGGGGTCATTCTGTACTGTCGCTAGCATATGTTTTATATCTTTTTGTTCTCACTCTTCTCTCTCCCCCCCCCCGGTCTTTAGGAAGGGGAAGTTCCTGCACCACTATGAAAACTACGGAGGTACAGCCAAGGACATCGCTGACTGGATGAAGAAGTGAGCGTGTCCTTCCTGCCTTCCTTTTGCCTCATCACTTTCCCCTCATAAAATAGAGTCCGGAGCGTTTCCTTCCTGCCTTCCTTTTGCCTCATCACTTTCCCCTCATAAAATAGAGTCCGGAGCGTTTCCTTCCTGCCTTCCTTTTGCCTCATCACTTTCCCCTCACAAAATAGAGTCCGGAGCGTTTCTGATCACTGGTTAGGGAACTGATGTGGGAAAAGTTCTGTGGCCTATTCATGTTGCTGTTGGGCTCAGTTGGTAAGTGTGTGGTGTTAGCAAGGCCACATGCATACCGGTACACTTGGTGTACTGTAACCCGCTTTAGATAAACATGGCATTTTACTCCTGCATGAAGAGTGCATCAACACACCCTTTAATGTCCCCATTCACTCTACTCCCCGTTGGCTCTCACACTCATTCGACTGTTTACCATGCTTTAGTCTATTGAAAGGGCACAGAACAGATTTCACAGCTATTTCAGGAAACACAGACCGAGAGGAAACATTGTTATATGGGAACAGGAACAATGCCTCTAAGGTCAGAGAACACAGACAGTTTGAGTCTCGAGTGGCTCTGGCAGATGCTTCAAACCATGACCGCTTTCCTCTCTGTGGAGGGTTCTAACCACTTCAGAGACAGTCCCACGGTGTAGACCCATAACAAGTACACACACTCACACACAACACTCTTTCTCTCTCACTCTCAAACACACACAGACGCCCACACCCACCAAGCATCTGTTCAGTGGTCCTGACTCAGAGGCTTTCTCCAGGGTCCTGTCCAGTCTGACCAGCTAGGAGACCAGCTAGGAGACCTGTAGTACTAATAGTTAATGATTAGGGATGTAACGATTCACCGATATGCATCGGTCCCTATTCAAACGTTGTCAGCATTGGTCCGCGGACCCCAAACCGATCCAAATGTAGCATGCATTGGTCAGAGAATTTATTCAAACTTTATGAATTGCTGATGAACTTTTTTGGTTGAAGCTTTCTTTGCACTTCTCAAAAATACCTCCTTTTTTGTGACAACTGATGCGTCCCCTCATTCGGTGTGGAACTAAGCATGTGTCTGTGTTGACAGTCATTGTGCATGCCAAACAACCCCAGGGAATATCAGTAGCCTAGTCACACTGCGCAGTGTGCCCAGCGTCGCGCGCTGATCTTGCACATCTGTGCGGAACCTTGAGCATTGAAATGCTAAATTGCCTTTCTGGATATTAGGCTTTACTAGTTGAGTGACAACTTTATGTAATTTGCTAGGCTATTGCTATCTACAATATGTGCTGTTGAAAATTGTGTTTTACCAAAATAAAAGTAAGCTACTGGAGACAAGTCATCTTGCTAACAGGCTACCTGCTGAACTTACAATAGATTTTAATTTGATTGTTCCAGTTCACCATCAGCTATAGTTTTGCTTAAAAAAGGTCAAAGCAGGAAGAGAAAAGCTCACTAAAAACGTCAAAACTATCTGATTTTGAGATGGGGTGAAATCCAAAGTTGTGCTGTATATTCATTGGCTATG
Organism: Oncorhynchus tshawytscha; assembly: GCF_018296145.1. NCBI lineage: Eukaryota > Metazoa > Chordata > Actinopteri > Salmoniformes > Salmonidae > Oncorhynchus > Oncorhynchus tshawytscha. The sequence goes on from NC_056454.1 coordinate 37,975,223, forward strand.
TCATAGCTTAATATTTATTGTGTACAAATGATCTATGTATACATTGGCTATGTCATAGCTTAATATTTATTGTGTACAAATGATCTATGTATACATTGGCTATGTCATAGCTTAATATTTATTGTGTACAAATGATCTATGTATACATTGGCTATGTCATAGCTAATTTGTACACAATACATATTAATACATTACTAGCTCAAACACTTAATCTTCAAAAATTAGTGACTAGTGGGTGACGGTGATTTCAGTGCCAAGGTGGGGGGGGGCAGAAAACATGGCTAACCAGATAGTGGTAGTGGGGTGGTACTGTAGATGCCTCCCTTATAGCTCAGCTCAGGTGCTTACATAGCACACACACCATAGACATACACTCATTTACACACACGTCAGCTCAGCTCATGAGCTCCATCAGCAGCAGATTTGAATTTAGAATGGAAAATGAATGTGTTTTATGCAACACATGTTAGTGCATTGAACCGAATCGCATCAATTCGTTCTCTAATAGCACTGAATCATTTCAAACCAAAACGTATGGTTCCTGTATCTTATCAAAGCCCATGTATCTAGATACGTATCCATTCGTCTCGAATATCCTTCGTGAATATTATATGCCTCTGTGGACCGCCTCACATAGGGCTCCCCAGTGGTCTAAAGCCCTGCATCTCAGTGCAAGAGGCGTCACTGCAGTCCCTGGATCGAATCCAGGCTGCATCACAACCGGCCGTGATTGGGAGTCCCATAGGGCGGCGCGGCGCACAATTGGCCCAGCATCGTCCGGGTTTGGCCGGGGTAGGCCGTCGTTGTAAATAGGAATTTGTTCTTAACTGACTTGCCTAGTTATAATCAAAAGTACTCCGGAGCACACTGTCTGGAAGCTGTAGATTTATGACCGCGTCCCATTTGCACATAGTGACATTTAAAACAGATACCCATCCCCCTAGACAGTGTGTTATGAACCCTCGTACATTTCTCCTTGACTAGTGGCCAGTATGGATAAAAGACTGGAAGATGTCTGTATTTGGTCTTGGCAGTGGGAGGGAGGGCTCTGTCATATGGGTGTGACCAGTACAGGCCAGATGTAGCTGACGTGAGGTGGAGTATGATCAATAGCTAGGTCTGCCTCATAACAGACCTGCTTTAACTCACTTCTGGGCTTCTTACATCTCTCACCCCTCTTTCCCTTCTGTCTTTCTCCCTCTCATTTTCACTCCCCACCGCCACCACCTCGCTCTCTCCATCCAGTCCCCAGCCCCCCCAGCCGAAGGCCCCAGAGGTCCAATGGTCGGAGACTGACTCCCCTGTCTTCCACCTGACTGACGACTCCTTAGATGGGTTCCTGGAGGAACACCCATCTGCCCTGGTCATGTTTTATGCCCCATGTAAGTAACAAACGCACACAGCGAGTAGCATATCTCTCTCACACACACACACACACACACACAGCGAGTAGCATATCTCTCACACACACACACACACACACACACACAGCGAGTAGCATATCTCTCACACACACACACACACACACACACACACGCACAGCGAGTAGCATATCTCTCACACACACACACACACACAGCGAGTAGCATATCTCTCACACACACACACACGCACAGCGAGTAGCATATCTCTATCTCACACACACACACACACGCACAGCGAGTAGCATATCTCTCACACACACACACACACACACACACAGCGAGTAGCATATCTCTCACACACACACACACACAGCGAGTAGCATATCTCTCACACACACACACACACATATCTCTCACACACACAGTAGTAGCATATCTCTCACACACACAGCGAGTAGCATATCTCTCACACACACAGCAAGTAGCATATCTCTCACACACACAGCGAGTAGCATATCTCTCACACACACACACACAGCGAGTAGCATATCTCTCAGCGAGTAGCACACACACACACACACAGCGAGTAGCATATCTCTCACACACACACACAGCGAGTAGCATATCTCTCACACACACATACACACACACTCAGGGGAACAGGCTATGATGACGCTACATATGTAACAGATTGCTGTTACAAAAAAAAAGTAAAAGTGTCACAGATAACATGTTTATTTGTTTCCATTTGTGATCTCGATCAGGAGAGAAGCAGGGAAATGTCAGGGGGATGTTTTGACAGAGTTGAAAAACGGTGCTGTTGTCAAAACGCACTATTACTTCAAATGCATGTGCATATTGAAACACATTTTGAAATGCAACATTACATGCATTATTACACTCTGAATCTGCATGAAGACACCTCCCTGTGGACCCACCCTGGGACCCATTTGTAGTTAATAACGGGCCCAGGCTCACTGGGGGTAAAAGTCCCATTTTATATGGCTCCTTGTTATAACACAGGAAGGCCACTAGACCGACCCACCCTCGCCCCTTGGTGCCCTGCCTCTCACAATGGGCAGCCTGGCTGTCACTCTTCACGGGGCACTGCTGTGGACACTCACTGAGACGCCCAAGCCAAGAGCAGCCAGCTGATACAAGCATATCAGGCATTTCAGCAGCTTGTGTACACACACACACACACAAACCCTCCCTGGCACTGCCAAGAACACGTGGGGAGACACACACTGCAGTTTCTTAATGGTCCACCTGTCATGGTGAGAGTAATGGTCTCATGGTCAAGAGCATCAACACTGCTGGCTCAGTTGTCTGTGCTGCTCCCTCCACACTGGCTGGTTCAGTTGTCTGTGCTGCTCTCTCCACACTGGCTGGTTCAGTTGTCTGTGCTGCTCTCTCCACACTGGCTGGTTCAGTTGTCTGTGCTGCTCCCTCCCTCCACACTGGCTGGTTCAGTTGTCTGTGCTGCTCTCTCCACACTGGCTGGTTCAGTTGTCTGCTCCCTCCCTCCACACTGGCTGGTTCAGTTGTCCTCCCTCCCTCCACACTGGCTGGTTCAGTTGTCTGTGCTGCTCCCTCCACACTGGCTGGTTCAGTTGTCTGTGCTGCTCCTCCACACTGGCTGGTTCAGTTGTCTGTGCTGCTCTCTCCACACTGGCTGGTTCAGTTGTCTGTGCTGCTCTCTCCACACTGGCTGGTTCAGTTGTCTGTGCTGCTCTCTCCACACTGGCTGGTTCAGTTGTCTGTGCTGCTCTCTCCACACTGGCTGGTTCAGTTGTCTGTGCTGCTCCCTCTCTCCACACTGGCTGGTTCAGTTGTCTGTGCTGCTCCCTCTCTCCACACTGGCTGGTTCAGTTGTCTGTGCTGCTCCCTCTCTCCACACTGGCTGGTTCAGTTGTCTGTGCTGCTCCCTCCACACTGGCTGGTTCAGTTGTCTGTGCTGCTCCCTCCCTCCACACTGGCTGGTTCAGTTGTCTGTGCTGCTCCCTCCTCCACACTGTGGCTGGTTCAGTTGTCTGTGCCTCCCTCCCTCCACACTGGCTGGTTCAGTTGTCTGTGCTGCTCCCTCCCTTCCACACTGGCTGGTTCAGTTGTCTGTGCTGTCTCCACACTGTGGCTGGTTCACTCCCTCCCTCCACACTGGCTGGTTCAGTTGTCTGTGCTGCTCCCTCCTTCCACACTGTGGCTGGTTCAGTTGTCTGTGCTGCTCCCTCCTTCCACACTGTGGCTGGTTCAGTTGTCTGTGCTGCTCCCTCCTTCCACACTGTGGCTGGTTCAGTTGTCTGTGCTGCTCCATCCCCTTCCTCCCTCCACACTGTGGCTGGTTCAGTTGTCTGTGCTGCTCCCTCCTTCCACACTGTGGCTGGTTCAGTTGTCTGTGCTGCTCCCTCCCACACTGTGGCTGGTTCAGTTGTCTGTGCTGCTCCCTCCTTCCACACTGTGGCTGGTTCAGTTGTCTGTGCTGCTCCCTCCCCTTCCTCCCTCCACACTGGCTGGTTCAGTTGTCTGTGCTGCTCCATCCCCTTCCTCCCTCCACACTGTGGCTGGTTCAGTTGTCTGTGCTGCTCCCTCCCCTTCCTCCCTCCACACTGTGGCTGGTTCAGTCGTCTTTGTGCAGCTGTAGATGCAGGATGTATAGAGACCAATTCATGTCTGTGAATGGCTGAGGTAAACAACAGGATCTGGCCTCCCAACAGGCATATTACCCAGCATCCTCTAGTCTATTCAGACTGGTGATGGAGAGGAGATGCGGCCAGCCGCCCATTGAAGCAGCCTTATTTTAATAGCCACGAAGCCCTTGTCTCTCCAACAGAAACACACACACACTCCCCTGCTGTGAATCAGAAACATTACATCTAGCTTAACCCTCCTTCCCCAGACAGTAAATGAAGGTGATGGCACCAGTAGAGAGGAGATGATGCAGAGAATAGACTAATACTCTTTTATTCCTCTGTCTCCTTCTTTTACACTCCTCTTTTTAAGGTCAGACAGAGATGCATCCTGTCTGACAATTCTACAAAAATATTACAATTAAAGATGAATACATATTTTGAATGCAGCAGTGTGTTGTATTGATTTTGTGTATATTACAGCTGTATCTGATTTTAAGGACAGTTCACAGCTGTTTTTGAATATTGAATATTTTTGGATATGTGCCAACTAAAGATCTTGCAGTTCCATCCAACCATGCTGTATAGAAAATATACACACACACTCTGTTCTTCAAACAGCATAGACTACTCTTTACAATATACCAACAACAACACATCTAGTGGGATGCTTGGTAATAATATTGAGTTCAGAGTCTGAAAGTTGTTTAGAAATAAGTTGCATTGCTGCAGAGCTCATACATTTTTTATTGAACACAGCATTTATTCATGACGCAGGAATTTGTTGTCACAGCCCTGTTGGCAAGCAAGTCAAGCTTACACACACACACACACACACACACACACACACTCTGTCCACCCAGCTAGTTCTCACACTGAGTGGTAACACTAGACCTATCGCATCCCCAACCCTGCTATGTCACTGTGGTCTCGCTTAAACTGTCTTCTCCCCTATCACTCTGGCAACAGGGTGTGCAATGCAATACTAGGACGGTGTTCTTCATTTCTTGTACACTCAGTGTACATTTCTATATTGTAGAACTGCCCGTGTTGAGTTGAAAACCGTTGGCGGGAACCGATTCCCTGCAGTTTATTTTAATGTTACTTGGATGAGGCCCTACTGATAATGTAATGTTGTGAATGATTCATTAAATTAACGCACTTGGTTGGTTCTATTTAGGCCATTTACTTATGTGATTATGGGTGAGAATCCCTAACACTACCGTTAGCACATCTTAACTCGGCTTGTCATTTCTGTTTCTGTTCGTTAAGTCATCGTCGCTCAGCTAGTCAGGTCTGTTTGTGTTTTCACCTGCAGGGTGTGGCCATTGTAAGAAGATGAAGCCAGAGTATGATGAAGCTGCTGAATACCTCAACAAAGACAAAAATGTAAGTACAATGATGGTGTATATACAGGGTGCTTTTGATGTGTGTTTGCATGCATCAGAGAGCTCGTGTTGTTTCTGTGTGATTAAATGTATGTCCATGCTTATGTTGAAGCCTTGCAACTCCACTCTGTAAAAAGAACTTCTTCCAAACCCCAGCTGTGAGCGAGTACATATCTGAACATCAGAACAGAACTTTAACCCCACTTGGCCGGTGCTGTCAGTCTGACAAGCTGGACTCACTGGTTGCCAGAGCTCCTTATGTGTTTCTGATTAGCAGGGTGTGTCTGTCCTCTCCACTATGGTAATGCTGCACTCCTTCAGCCCTGAGCCAGAGCCAGGGGCAGGCCAATAAATATCACCAGAGATCGCCTCATGATTGGAGCAATTATCTCATCCTTCCCTGTGCTGTCCCCGTGCACCAGCCTGCCTGGAGATCTGCAGCTTGGACCCACTCTGTCCTCCCTTCCTCCTCTTCTCCTCGGCTCCCTGCCCAGACCCAGTGCTTGGAGGTCAATGGGAAGAGCTCCCACATTACCTAATGCGGATGTGCTGCCTGGAGGCTGTACTACTTACACCCTGAGCACAGGAGACCGCTGAAGTCATCTATTTTTCTCCTTCTACTTTATATAGAAGTACATAGAGTGAAAATGTGTATTGTTCAGTATTTTTATTCAGCCTGTATTGAAATACCTCGTTATAGAGGGGTCAACTGTTTTTTTTATTTACCTCTATTGTGGAGGCTAATCTTACAAATAATCTTGTTATTTTATTCTCTCCCGACAGTTATTTAGGAGCTGCTGTTTTGTTTGGTGCACTGTGAACTTTGGGAACACAAATGGGAACATGCCATTCCTCCCAGTGGGCGGTGCTATACGTCAGGGTTTCAAAGTGCAAGGACTAACAGATGCACGTCCTCGTTCAACTGAAAACCCTCCTCCTGGGACCTAATTCATAAATTAAGCTGTGGTGGATTTATACTTTCTAGTTTATAGCTGCACTTTTATATTAGTAGATCATTTAGCTTTATTTGAACTAACGGTAGCTACTGTAGCTACCAATTGGCTGGAACAGTTTTCCCAAACGTGAACGATGTGTAACGTCAAGTTTTGCTTGCTAGCAAACCAACAACGTCCATGCCGTTATCAAGCCACTCTACTAAACTCATCTCAGTGAAATGTATGAAGCTGATTTGAATCTCATTGTACTGTGATTGGTTAGTCAACATGCACTAACACCTGTCTACTGTCAGTCACTGAGATGAATCATTTACATTGCTGGCTTCATTAAAAACTGTTCATCTGATGGGTTTTGGATGTTGGGCTTATTTATTTGTTGGAGGGTCTATACATGAGGCTGACTTTACCATACTATCCTGGAGGTATACTTACACACCCAGCATTACTTTTCGAATGTTAATATCTCTCAACATTACACCATGTGAAATTCGAATATAATATATTTTCATTAGCTTCTTTCTGTTCTGCGGCTGCATGAAATGGCAAACATAACGTGGATTCAGAGGTTTACTTCATGTTTTTGTCTGCCTGATGAAATGGTATCATCTGTTACTTACTGTGGTTTAGCCAACCGGTAGTCTACAGCTTAGCGGTGTGTTCCACGATCCAGACAGGAGCGAGTGCTCAGCTCGTTCTCGACACTGAACCCGTGTGCTCAATGAAATGTACTCCCACTGTGACATCAGTACCACCCACCGGGCGTAATTACGTGAAAAGCTTCCCCTAAACTCTGTGTACGTGCTTACGTTTTTATAGTGGTTTTGCTTTATTCTCACTGGGCTGAGTTGAGCCGTAAGGGCGGTGATCCAGTCAGAACTAGCTCATCTATGATGTGATGACGGTATTGTATCCTGACCTGCCTCTTGTTGCTCCAGAGCCCTGGTGTTCTGGCGGCTGTGGATACCACCATCCACAAGGCAGTGGGAGAGCGCTTCAAGATCTCCGGCTTCCCCACCGTCAAGTACTTTGAGAAGGGAGAGGAGAAGTTTACGCTACCCCACCTCAGGAGCAAGGACAAGATCATAGAGTTTCTACAGAAGTGAGTCATGATCTTTAACTTTGTTCTGCTTTTCTATAATTCAGGGTCTACCTGCCAGCACAGGATTAGGGTCATATGCTGATCAATGGGCTTCAACTCAGGCAGTTATCAACATTTCTAGTCACAAGTGTATCATACCTTATTGTCATGTCTGGTTTTGTTATACCAGCCCCCAGGCACCCCCTCCCCCAGAGCAGTCCTGGGAAGACAAGCCATCCAGCGTCAGCCATCTAGGAATGGAGGACTTCAGGGAAGCGCTGAAGAAGAAGAAGCACGCCCTCGTCATGTTTTACGCTCCATGTAAGTGTAACCAGTGGGAATTGACCTTGGGTCTCCCGTTTGCCAACCCAATGTCTCAACCATTAGACCAAAAGGACATCCTAAAGGTCCAAGGTTGATATTTGGGCTGTTAAGTCTCAGGCTGGGCTACCTCATGAGTTCACTTCCAAATAAACTCCCGTCACATCACCATGTAAGCACCCTGCCTGCCAGACGACAACAACACAACAACTTGTTGATGTCCAATATAACTACATTTTGATTTATGATTGATTGGATTTTTACACCACCAATTTTTGATGACCTATTTTCCCCAGGGAACTAAAGGATTTAAGTCAAGTTTTACACCACCAGTACATAAATCTTGCCTTTTTCTCTGCCAACATCTGCCATCATCTGATGAAGCCACACCTAAGCTGTGAAGGGACCAGAAAATGACAGAATGCCCAAAATAGACTTGTAGTGCTAGAGGGGTAAACATTGTAGATGACATTGACAGGTACAGCATCTCAATATCCTTTCATTGGACACTCACTCACTCACTTTCCAGTTGATGCAGGACATGTTCATGTGATGAACCGACTCGCAAGCAGCCCTGAAGTCACTGTCTGATAAGAGCCTTCAAACACTGCGCTCATCACCACTGCACCTTCCGTCTTCCTATTAGTGAACATGAAGCAAAACAACTCCTAAATGCCTCTTGGCTTTTCCTCTACGAGGCAATAACAACCTTCTCTTTTTCTTTCTCTACTCCAAGGCTGAGTCCCATATGGCACCCAACCGGGAGACAGGGAGTGGAGTTTCATTTGGGAGGCAGGCAACGTTGTCTAATCCTCTGTGGAACATCCTCCTGTCAGTGGCTTTGAGAGATCGAACTAGTCACTAACACATGAAGACTCTCTAATCAAATGCCTTCAGTTATGTTCATTGTTATCTAAAGGATGTCTTCCGTCTCTTCTAATTTCCAGCCTCCTCTTCGTCAGATTTTCTTCTGAACTAAACTGCTGCCTATACACATATGCCAGGGAGGGTAATGTTACCTCCACCTATCCCGGGAAATTCCTGCTAATTAACTTTTATGTTGCCCTTCATGAAATGCTTGTTTGTGTCGTACCTTTTTAAGCTAATTAGTGGGGAAAGATTCTAATTTACAACACAAATGCTTAAGGGTGATTTAATTGAGGACTGAAAGCTATATTTGAATTGTCACTTTCATGTGTGAAGTGTAGACACAAGAGTTTGTATATTATAACCTACACATATTGGAGAGAAAAAGCACATACAGGATATAAACTCAGCAAAAAAATAAACGTCCCTTTTTCAGGACCCTGTCTTTCAAAGATAATTTGTAAAAATCCAAAACTTCACAGATCTTCATTGTAAACGGTTTAAACACTGTGTCCCATGCTTGTTCAATGAACCATAAACATGCACCTGTGGAACGTTCGCTAAGACACTAACAGCTTACAGACAGACGGTAGGCAATTAAGGTCACAGTTATGAAAACTTAGGACACTAAAGAGGCCTTTCTACTGACTGAAAAACACCAAAAGAAAGATGCCCGGGGTCCTTGCTCATCTGCGTGAACGTGTCTTAGGCATGCTGCAAGGAGGCATGCAGATGTGGCCAGGGCAATAAATTGCAATGTCCGTACTGTGAGACGCCTAAGACAGCACTACAGGGAGACAGGACGGACAGGTTATCATCCTCGCAGTGGCAGACCACATGTAACAACACCTGCACAGGATCGGTACAACCCAAACATCACACCTGCGGGACAGGTACATGATGGCAACAGCAACTGCCCGAGTTACACCAGGAATCAAATCAAATTTTACTTGTCACATACACATGGTTAGCAGATGTTAATGCAAGTGTAGTGAAATGCTTGTGTTTCTAGTTCCGACAGTGCAGTAATATCCAACGAGTAATCGAACCTAACAATTTCACAACAATCACCTTATACACACAAGTGTAGAGGAATGAATAAGAATATGTACATAAAAATATATGAATGAGTGATGGTATAGAACGGCATAGACAAGATGCAGTAGATGGTATAGAGTGCAGTATATACATATGAGATGAGTAATGTAGGGTATGTAAATATTATATGAAGTGGCATGGTTTAAAGTGGCTAGTGATACATTTATTACATCAATTTTTCCAGTGGCTGGAGTTGAGTCAGTATGTTGGTAGCAGCCACTCAATGTTAGTGGTGGCTGTTTAACAGTCTGATGGCCTTGAGATAGAAGCTGTTTTTCAGTCTCTCGGTCCCAGCTTTGATGCACCTGTACTGACCTCGCCTTCTGGATGATAGCAGGGTGAACAGGCAGTGGCTCGGGTGGTTGTTGTCCTTGTTGATATTTTTCTTGTGACATCGGGTGGTGTAGGTGTCCTGGAGGGAAGGTAGTTTGCCCCCGGTGATGCGTTGTGCAGACCTCACTACCCTCTGGAGAGCCTTACGGTTTTGGGTGGAGCAGTTGCCGTACCAGGCGGTGATACAGCCCGACAGGATGCTCTCGATTGTGCATCTGTAAAAGTTTGAGTGCTTTTGGTGACAAGCCGAATTTCTTCAGCCTCCTAAGGTTGAAGGGGTGCTGCTGTGCCTTCTTAACCACACTGTCTGTGTGGGTGGACCAATTCAGTTTGTCCATGATGTGTACGCTGAGGAACTTAACTTTCTACCCTCTCCGCTACTACCCCGGCGATGTGGATAGGGAACTCCCAATCCCTCCATCAATGCTCAGACTGTCTGCAATAGGCTGAGAGAGGCTGAACTGAGGGATTGTAGACCTGTTGTAAGGCAGGTCCTCACCAGACATCAAATCAAATCAAATTTATTTATATAGCCCTTCGTACATCAGCTGATATCTCAAAGTGCTGTACAGAAACCCAGCCTAAAACCCCAAACAGCAAGCAATGCAGGTGTAGAAGCACGGTGGCTAGGAAAAACTCCCTAGAAAGGCCAAAACCTAGGAAGAAACCTAGAGAGGAACCAGGCTATGTGGGGTGGCCAGTCCTCTTCTGGCTGTGCCGGGTGGAGATTATAACAGAACATGGCCAAGATGTTCAAATGTTCATAAATGACCAGCATGGTCGAATAATAATAAGGCAGAACAGTTGAAACTGGAGCAGCAGCACAGTCAGGTGGAAGTTGAAACTGGAGCAGCAGCATGGCCAGGTGGACTGGGGACAGCAAGGAGTCATCATGTCAGGTAGTCCTGGGGCATGGTCCTAGGGCTCAGGTCAGTTGAAACTGGAACAGCAGCATGGCCAGGTGGACTGGGGACAGCAAGGAGTCATCATGTCAGGTAGTCCTGGAGCTCAGGTCCTAGGGCTCGGGTCCTCCGAGAGAGAGAAAGAAAGAGAGAAGGAGAGAATTAGAGAACGCACACTTAGATTCACACAGGACACCGAATAGGACAGGAGAAGTACTCCAGATATAACAAACTGACCCCAGCCCCCGACACACAAACTACTGCAGCATAAATACTGGAGGCTGAGACAGGAGGGGTCAGGAGACACTGTGGCCCCATCCGAGGTCACCCCGGACAGGGCCAAACAGGAAGGATATAACCCCACCCACTTTGCCAAAGCACAGCCCCCACACCACTAGAGGGATATCTTCAACCACCAACTTACCATCCTGAGACAAGGCTGAGTATAGCCCACAAAGATCTCCGCCACGGCACAACCCAAGGGGGGCGCCAACCCAGACAGGATGACCACAACAGTGAATCAACCCACTCAGGTGACGCACCCCCTCCAGGGACGGCATGAGAGAGCCCCAGTAAGCCAGTGACCCAGCCCCTGTAATAGGGTTAGAGGCAGAGAATCCCAGTGGAAAGAGGGGAACCGGCCAGGCAGAGACCGCAAGGGCGGTTCGTTGCTCCAGAGCCTTTCCGTTCACCTTCCCACTCCTGGGCCAGACTACACTCAATCATATGACCCACTGAAGAGATGAGTCTTCAGTAAAGACTTAAAGGTTGAGACCGAGTTTGCGTCTCTGACATGGGTAGGCAGACCGTTCCATAAAAATGGAGCTCTATAGGAGAAAGCCCTGCCAACAACGTTGCCTATGGGCTCAAACCCACCTTCGCTGGACCAGACAGGACTGGCAAAGTACTCTTCACTGACGAGTCTCGGTTTTGTCTCACCAGGGGTGATGATCGTATCCGCGTTTATCATCGAAGGAATGAGCATTACACCGAGGCCTGCTCTCTGGAGCGGGATCGATGTGGAGGGTCCGTCATGGTCTGGGGCGGTGTGTCACAGCATCATCGGACTGAGCTTGTCATTGCAGGCAATCTCAGCACTGTGCGTTACAGGGAAGACATCCTCCTACCTCATGTGGTATCCTTCCTGTAGGCTCATCCTGACATGACCCTCCAGCATGACAATGCCACCAGCCATACTGCTCGTTCTATGCGTGGTTTCCTGCTAGACAGGAATGTCAGTGTTCTGCCATGGCCAGCGAAGAGCCCGGATCTCTATCCCATTAAGCACGTCTGGGACCTGTTGGATCGGAGGGTGAGGGCAAGGGCCATTCCCCCCAGAAATGTCTGGGACCTGTTGGATCGGAGGGTGAGGGCAAGGGCCATTCCCCCAGAAATGTCTGGGACCTGTTGGATCGGAGGGTGAGGGATAGGGCCATTCCCCCAGAAATGTCTGGGACCTGTTGGATCGGAGGGTGAGGGCTAGGGCCATTCCCCCAGAAATGTCCGGGACCTGTTGGATCGGAGGGTGAGGGATAGGGCCATTCCCCCAGAAATGTCTGGGACCTGTTGGATCGGAGGGTGAGGGATAGGGCCATTCCCCCAGAAATGTCTGGGACCTGTTGGATCGGAGGGTGAGGGCTAGGGCCATTCCCCCAGAAATGTCTGGGACCTGTTGGATCGGAGGGTGAGGGCTAGGGCCATTCCCCCAGAAATGTCTGGGACCTGTTGGATCGGAGGGTGAGGGCTAGGGCCAATCCCCCAGAGATGTCTGGGACCTGTTGGATCGGAGGGTGAGGGCTAGGGCCATTCCCCAGAAATGTCCGGGACCTGTTGGATCGGAGGGTGAGGGATAGGGCCATTCCCCCAGAAATGTCTGGGACCTGTTGGATCGGAGGGTGAGGGATAGGGCCATTCCCCCAGAAATGTCTGGGACCTGTTGGATCGGAGGGTGAGGGCTAGGGCCATTCCCCCAGAGATGTCTGGGACCTGTTGGATCGGAGGGTGAGGGCTAGGGCCATTCCCCCAGAAATGTCCGGGACCTGTTGGATCGGAGGGTGAGGGATAGGGCCATTCCCCCAGAAATGTCTGGGACCTGTTGGATCGGAGGGTGAGGGATAGGGCCATTCCCCCAGAAATGTCTGGGACCTGTTGGATCGGAGGGTGAGGGCTAGGGCCATTCCCCCAGAAATGTCTGGGACCTGTTGGATCGGAGGGTGAGGGCTAGGGCCAATCCCCCAGAGATGTCTGGGACCTGTTGGATCGGAGGGTGAGGGCTAGGGCCATTCCCCCAGAGATGTCTGGGACCTGTTGGATCAGAGGGTGAGGGCTAGGGCCATTCCCCCCAGAGATGTCTGGGACCTGTTGGATCGGAGGGTGAGGGCTAGGGCCATTCCCCCAGAGATGTCTGGGACCTGTTGGATCGGAGGGTGAGGGCTAGGGCCAATCCCCCAGAGATGTCTGGGACCTGTTGGATCGGAGGGTGAGGGCTAGGGCCATTCCCCCAGAGATGTCTGGGACCTGTTGGATCAGAGGGTGAGGGCTAGGGCCATTCCCCCAGAGATGTCTGGGACCTGTTGGATCGGAGGGTGAGGGCTAGGGCCATTCCCCCAGAGATGTCTGGGACCTGTTGGATCGGAGGGTGAGGGCTAGGGCCATTCCCCCAGAGACGTCTGGGACCTGTTGGATCGGAGGGCTAGGGCCATTCCCCCAGAGATGTCTGGGACCTGTTGGATCGGAGGGCTAGGGCCATTCCCCCAGAGATGTCTGGGACCTGTTGGATCGGAGGGTGAGGGCTAGGGCCATTCCCCCAGAGATGTCTGGGACCTGTTGGATCGGAGGGTGAGGGCTAGGGCCATTCCCCCAGAGACGTCTGGGACCTGTTGGATCGGAGGGTGAGGGCTAGGGCCATTCCCCCAGAGACGTCTGGGACCTGTTGGATCGGAGGGCTAGGGCCATTCCCCCAGAGATGTCTGGGACCTGTTGGATCGGAGGGTGAGGGCTAGGGCCATTCCCCCAGAGATGTCTGGGACCTGTTGGATCGGAGGGTGAGGGCTAGGGCCATTCCCCCCAGAGATGTCTGGGACCTGTTGGATCGGAGGGTGAGGGCTAGGGCCATTCCCCCCAGAGACGTCTGGGACCTGTTGGATCGGAGGGCTAGGGCCATTCCCCCCAGAGATGTCCGGGAACTTGCAGGTACCTTGGTGGAAGACTGGTAAATCCATGAGGAGGAGATGCACTGCAGATACTGACTGTTACTTTTGATTTTGTTCAGTGACACATTATCCCATTTCTGTTCGTCACATGTCTGTTGAACTTGGTCAGTTTGTCTGTTGTTGAATCTTGTGTAAATATTTGTATGAACATATGTTACGTTTGCTGAAAATTAACACCTTTTACAGTGAGAGGACGTTTCCTTTTTTGTTGAGTTCACTATAGCTCTGCCACCAATTACAGAAGGAGATTCAACAGATTTTACATTCTTCTACTATGAAATGAAAACGGGAAAATCAAAGTAGAAGGCTTGCTGCGGCACCCTGTAGTTCTGTTCTTGAATGTCAATGATTACTGTACCTGAAAGGGACTGAGAATGACTAAGGAGGCTTTCACAAGAAAAGGACAATAATGATTTCTAGTCACTTCAGCAGAAAACGATCCAGAAGTGTTCACTTAAGTTCAGACCCGTTCTTGGACATGTTCTTACCAACAAAAATGGCACCAGTAAGCACTTGTAACAAGTGAGTATGTACAGTAGTTGTCTCCAAGCAGGTGTGGCGTCTCTCTGGCCGCTGTGTATCCCTGCTGAGAAACACTTGTAAAAGACTTGAAGAAAAGGTTGCCATTAGATATCCAGCATTTTAGGGGTTGTTATCCCCTCTTCTGAAACGGCAGAGTAGCCTAGTGGTTAGAGCGTTGGACTAGTAACCGGAAGGTTGCAAGTTCAAACCCCCAAGCTGACAAGGTACAAATCTGTCGTTCTGCTCCTGAACAGGCAGTTAACCCACTGTTCCTAGGCTGTCATTGAAAATAAGAATTTGTTCTTAACTGACTTGCCTAGTTAAATAAAGGTAAAATAAACACTTTAGGTCTTCAAGAGAGGAGCCATTAGCTGTTCACTGTGGTCAATGAGGCAGGTCCACATTAACCAACCCCCACAGGCCTGGAGCCAAGCCCATCCTCTCAGCTCTGATAATTATCGGTGGGGTGTGTATGTATAATCACTCTCATCATGGTCCATAAATGAGGTGGTGCAGAGCGTGTCACAATCCAGGCTTTGTTTCGCAGAGGCAGAAATCTGAATACATTTTTATCTTTTGGAAAATGTGCCATTCAACAAAACTTTTAGTGAGGAGTTGAGATGCTTGATTCACCTTTTTGCTAACCTTCGTATCACTGTGGTGAACTATGGCTGTGACGTCAGTCAGTTAGCAAAGTGGACAGCTTGTCAAACTGACTGTGTGACACACAGGAGGGCTGTAAATGTGCCTGTCCCTGTATGTAAAGGGCTGGGTGCGTGCACACACACACACACCAATCCTCTCACCTGGTGTGTGTGTGGCGTTCAGGGGGCCGGTGACGGATATGAAAGCGCCAGGGAGGTTTCATTTATGACTCCAGTAAAGGGATTTATACCTCCCTATAAAATACAAGTGCACCATTACTAATGTGGGGTAATTGTGTAAGTGACATGCAGGGACAGAGAGTGTGTGTGTTGCGTGCATTCTTGCCTGTGTGTTTGTGTGAGAGAGAAGGAGAGCATATGACCATAGATTAGACATTTTGTGTGCTTGAATTACAATTTCTCCTGTTATAATGTCGTTGTGTAGTATTCATGTCAGTTGGGGTGAGCCAAATGTCACATTCTAGTTGGGGTGAAAGGCAGTTCACAACATGAAATGTCAACGGTCATGCTGTGATAATGACCATAATTCTATGCTCCCTAACAGGGTGTCCCCACTGCAAGAACGCTGTCCCTCATTTCACCACTGCAGCAGATCTCTTTAAAGAGGACCGCAAGGTGAGCCTTCCTCCAGCCCTCTCCTGAATCTCACATCTCTTTTCTCTTTCTTAATGTACTGATGACACTACTACTCATTTAGATGGCCCTCTGACACTACTACTCATTTAGATGGCCCTCTCTGACACTACTGCTCATTTAAATGGCCCTCTCTGACACTACTACTCGTTTAGATGGCCCTCTCTGACACTGCTACTCGTTTAGATGGCCCTCTCTGACACTGCTACTCGTTTAGATGGCCCTCTCTGACACTGCTACTCGTTTAGATGGCCCTCTCTGACACTACTGCTCATTTAGATGGCCCTCTGACACTACTGCTCATTTAGATGGCCCTCTCTGACACTGCTGCTCGTTTAGATGGCCCTCTCTGACACTGCTGCTCGTTTAGATGGCCCTCTCTGACACTGCTACTCGTTTAGATGGCCCTCTGACACTACTACTCGTTTAGATGGCCCTCTCTGACACTACTACTCGTTTAGATGGCCCTCTGACACTACTACTCGTTTAGATGGCCCTCTCTGACATTACTACTCGTTTAGATGGCCCTCTGACACTACAGTACTACTCGTTTAGATGGCCCTCTCTGACACTACAGTACTACTCATTTAAATGGCCCTCTCTGACACTACTACTCATTTAGATGGCTCCTTCTCCCTCTTAACTCTAATACCCGCTGACTCAGTCACGCTTTCCAGTTGTTAACAAGATCCTCCCTAGCTGTCTGACTCATACATACACACACACACACTCTAATGCAAACTCCTTGAACAACAGTGGAACGTGCATCGCTGCACTCTCAGCTTAGCATTGTTAATCATTATAACACTCTAAATGACCACAAACACAAAGAAGGTGAAGTGTTGTTGGAATAAATGACTTGAATACATCACACGTAATGTTTGACACTCTTTCTTAATCCAGCAAAGCTCTTTGGTATTTGGCATGCATATCTTTCATTATTCATATTGTTGGAATGTGGATATCAATCTCTGATGCTAACATTACAAACATTTACTAAATCACTGAATGTGTGAGGTAACTCTTCATTCTGGTCTTAATGCTGTAAGTATTGATATGTCAAGGGAATAGTTATTGTTGTTCAGAATCAGATCTGCAATGTTCATTGTCAGCCCAGAATGTGTCTGATTTGTGAATCGCTCTGCTGTGGATCAGCACAGCCACCCAGCCTAGGTCCAAGAATTAGTGTCTTTATTCCAGACGCACGCAAAGCACCATCACCATCTACTGGCTCTCTGATTATAGGCCAGATCCCATTCACGGGGTGGGGTTGAAACAAGTCACTCTCTAATGTGTCCATTCCGTCACTGAGAGACTCAATGGTCCAGAGGAGAGCTGTTGTCTGCAACGCTGCTTGTCTGAAGGATATCCTGTGTCAACGCCGAGTAAACAACACTTGAGAACAGATTCAGATGTCTGCAGGTGGGGTGTGGTGTTGCAACCTCCATTTCACTGTCACAATAAGAGTTTGGGGGAGAACAAATGCTCAAAAGCTCTGTAGCCAGGGCTGGCGGGAGGCAGGGCAGGGATGCTGTAGTGGTTGTGTGAGGAGCAAGGATGTCTGATGCGCATATCCACAGAAGGGACTTCTCTTAACATCCCCAACTACTTCTCATGCTCCTTTTCTCCCTCTCTGTCCCTGGGTTTTGGAGGAGGTAAAGGGGTGACTGGGCAGGAGTGAAAGAAGAGCAGCTCATTCATCCCTGCTCACTATTTATAGTGTAAAGCATAAGCCCCAGTCAGTGTATTGGCACTGTGCAGGAGTAGATGTGGATAACAGTGTCGTCAGGACCAGTGTCACAGTACTCCTTAGTATCGTGGCAAGGACACTTTTGGAAAACGGCCCTGATGTTGGAAACAAACATTGACATTTATAGTCGGTTAGCAGATGTTCTTATCAAGAGTGACTAACATGAGCAATTAGGGTTAGGTGCTTTGCTCAAGGGCACATCGACAGATTGCTCAGGGATTTGAACCAACAACCTTTCGGTTACTGGCCCAACGCTCTTAACCGCTAGGCTACCTGCCACCCCGGCATTCTGTTGTCATCCAGAGTCACGCATTTATTTTCCAACCATTAGAACACAATATTTTACTCACAGCAGCAGGAGGTTTTTAAAGGACCGGTTTGATCTGCTTCCTTTCTTTCATTTTTGCCATGGAAAAAATATTGTCATACTGGTATGGTCACAGCCCTATATCGGGCTACTTCTCTGCCTCGTTTACCCAAGACAAACACCACCAGCTTAGCTCTGGCTTTGAAGAACACCCCAATTAAACACCACATACGGTATTGTATAAAAGAGAAAGGAGGAATAGGGAAGAATAAGTGGGCTATCAGTGTGCATGCAGAGGCTTTGTACAATGCAAGCAATGTTCTTTTTCTGATTGAACTGAATGTCAGCATATTATATTATATATAAAAAGAGGAGGCTGGCCGGAATCACGTCTTACAAAAATCTTAAGTTGTAATTTTGATGAGAACACTGTAGTGATTCGTGAAGCGGTGAAATTGCCTTTTTGATACAGCAGCCTAATAACCTCCTTATGCAGGGTGGATTTTTCTGCTACACACAAACACACACACTGTCATTAATTAGTACCTCAGGTAGATAGTCCACAAGTGATTTTCCTACTCTGGAAGACATGCATGTGTGACTTGATGTGAATACTTACGTTAGCTCCCCAAGCTAGTGCCTTAGCTTTGGCTCTGTAGGCTGACAGTCCTGTGGTGCACAGAAGATCTGGGTTCGAACCCAGTCACACACATTGCTGCCTGTCTTCTTTAAGCACAATATGAAGTGTCTCTAAAGCCTTGTTCACACTGCACAATGCTCAAATCAGTTTTGTTTTTCAAATCCGTTTTGGAATACTGGCTGTCCAAACCGCAAGTTACAGGTGACCAAATTGGATTTGTGTCTTCAGACTGTAGTAATTTGCTTACATGGCTACGCTAGTTGTCATGGTAATAACAGCGTAAAAACCACTTGTGGGCATATGAATCAGATTTCACCGTTAGACACAAGTCACATGACCAGGAATCAGATTTCACCGTTAGACCCAGATTTGTGTTATCAGATTTTAATACAAAGGTGTTTTGAAATCTAGCTTGAAATATCCCATTTGTTTGTGCTTTTTGGCTGTTCAGACTGCAGGGAAAAAATTATACTTTTGAATTGGATATGCAAAAAAAAATGAATTTAAGTCAATTCAAACTGCCAGTGTGGACAAGGATTTATATACTTCCAACTGTCCTCTACACAGTATCTCTCAATGCTCATTGTTGAAGCTCTTGTGTTGTGATCAATGAGATGTTGTTGGAGATCTTATTAACCAGAGGGAATCAATAACTGCATTGGCCAGAAACCTTTGGAAAAACAATCTTTTTACAACATCATTCTCCTCATGTCAATTTACTTCAACTCTGATTGATCGTACTGGGCTGAGTCTGTGTGTCAGTCTGTTCTACAGTAAGTGATGGTATGGTGCTGCTGTAAGAGACCCGGTATGGGGAAAAGCTACGTACTGTAATACACGCATCCACTGTTTCTAAGCAGGTGCTGGAGATCAAAATGTATATATTCATGTAAATGTTCAGACACAGACACACATTTTATGTGCTTGGTTGACAATGTTTCAACCTTTTGGTCTTAAACATAATCTAGGTCAGTGGTTCCCAACTCCAGTCCTCGAGTACCTTCCAACACATTGTTGTTGTAGCCCAAGACAACAACAACAAACACCTGATTAAACTCATTGAGGGCTTGATGATTAGTTGAATCTGGTGTGTTTGTCCAGGGTTACAATTTTGTAGGGAGGACTGGAGTTGGGAAACAGTAAAAATACCCCTTTGACGTTGAAAATGGCAAGAGACCTCTGATCTGTGAGATACCTCTTATGTTGACAGGTTCCTTATTGGCCATGCAGACACACACAACCGTCTAAGAGGTGTTTACCCATTCATCTGTGTTTTGACAGTAATGCTGAATCCTTCCATTTATGTTTTCACTCACTGAACAGAGCGTGTTAGACAACGGCTTTAATCATTTAAATAATGTCTTTTTAAATGTCTGAGATGAGCATTTCATGTTGTTATTATGTAGGCGACATGTCAGTGGATTCACCTGTCTGAGCAACACGTCAAACTGTCCAATTAGTTTAGCCTCACCGAGACATCAATCATTTACATATTCAACATATTGGTCCTCAGGTGACTGATGGTGGTTACTTGATGGTGACAAGCTCAATGTGCTGCGTGGTGTCCCAAATGGCACCTTATTCCCTTTAAAAAAATTGTGCACTACATAGGGAATAGGATGCCATTTGGGACACGGCTGGTGACATTTGAGCCATCCAGAAGGACAAGCCGAGCAGAGGGAGGGGGTGAGCTGTTTCAGAGAGATGGTATTTACGGCTCATTTGTGCTGTTTTTTTCTGACTGCCGTGCTGTGACAGCCCCGACATAAATCTCTTTTGTTGTTTTTATGTAGGAGTGATTGGTTTTCTTTTCCCACCCACTCTTAATGGTCTAGCTTGATAGGAATGTATTAGGCATTTTTCTTAAAGGGGATGTTCAGTATTTTACTTTATTTAACTAGGCAAGTAAGTTAAGAACTAATTCTTATTTACAATGACTGCCTACACCGGCCAAACCTGGACGACGCTGGGCCAGTTGTGCGCCTCCCTATGGGACTCCCAATCACGGCCGGTTGTGATACAGCCTGGAATCAAACCAGGGTGTTTGTAGTGACGTCTCTAACGCTGAGATGCAGTGGCTTAGAACGCTGCGCCACTCGGGAGCCCCAATGGTAGATGGTTCCTCACCCTAAAATGTGTCTATGGGACAGGAGAAACTTATCCATGTTATGGTTTTATTTAAACAGACATTAAACTTACACCACACAGCTCTGGGTTAAAGGGAAAGTTTGAAATTTTGCTCAGTTGCTAGCTAAAATGGCTAGCTAAAAATCTGAGTGATGGGGGCAAATGAGCAACCATCTAACAATAAGTGGTAAACGGAACTTCCCCTTTAACCCAGTTGGCTTTGCAGGCTGAATTTGAGAATGTGCCGGGAATCAATGCAGAACAGCTCAGTCGGTGCCAAAGTAGCCGTGTTGAAATAATTTACTGTAAATGTCCACTTTCTTGTTGTGAATAACTTAGTATTTTACAACATGCACACATTTTACCCTAGTAGGCTTGTTCATTGTCCAGCGCATATGGCAAGGCTTTAGAACAATCAATGATTTTAACCGCTCATTAAATTTGTTTCAAAGAAATGCAATACAATCCTACACATCCATGAGGTTCTTATGCAACTGACCATTGTCTAAACTAGTTGTGGTTGCTGTTACAGATGAGTTCTGTGGATGACAATATCATGTTGAAGCTACAGTAAGCTACTATATGCTTTGTCCCTCAGATTGCCTATGCTGCTGTGGACTGCACTAAAGGACCGAACCAAGAACTGTGCAAGCAGGAGGGTGTGGAGGGCTACCCCACGTTCAACTACTACAACTATGGGAAGTTTGCAGAAAAATACAACGGAGAACGAGGGGTAAGTGACATCTTCTGCCGAGTCCCCAACAACTGGTTTTCACGGGAAATGGAAAGTCTGTGATGCGACTTTCGCTTTTGGATGGTGACACTCCATTTTAGCTCCTCCTCCATGTTTACTGGATTGGTTGAACAGTGTAGAAGAGAACCTCCCCAAAAATTATTTTAATGAGTTACAATTCATATAAGGAAATAAGTCAATTGAAATAAATTCATTAGGGACTAATCTATGGATTTCACATGACTGGGAATACAGATATGCATCTGATCACAGATAGGTAGGGGCGTGGATCAGTATCTGCTGACCACCATTTGCCTCATGCAGCGTGACACATCTCCTTCACGTGGAGTTGATCAGGCTGTTGATTGTGGCCTGTGAATGTTGTCCACCTCTTCAATGGCAAAGCTGCTGTATATTTGCGGGAACTGGATAATGTTGTCGCACATGTTGATCCAGAGCATCCCAAACATGCACAATGGGTGACATGTCTGAGTATGCAGGCCATGGAAGAACTGGGACATTTTTAGGTTTCTTGGCCAGGTCGCAGTTGTAAATGAGAACTTTATTTCAACTGGCCTACCTGGTTAAATACAGGTGAAATAAATAAAAGTTCCAGGAATTGTGTACCGATCCTTGTGACATGGTGCAGTGCATTAGGTGATGTCGGCAGATGAATGGTACGACAATGAGCCTCGGGATCTCCGCATTCAAATTGCCATCGATAAAATGCAATAGTTCGTTGCCTGCCCATACCATAACCCCACCTCCACCATGGGGCGCTGTTCACAATGCAAACCCACAGTTATCAGCTGTCCAGGTGGCTGGTCTCAGACGATCCCGCAGGTGAAAAAGAAGGATGTGGAGGTCCTGAGCTGGTGAACATTCCTGCAGTCAGCATGCCAATTGCACACTCCCTCAAAACTTAAGACATCCGTTGCATTGTGTTGTGATACAACTGCACATTTTAGTGGACTTATTGTCCCCAGCACAAGGTGCACCTGTGTAATCATGTTTAATCAGCTTCTTGATATGTCACACCTGCCAGGTGGATGGATTATCTTGGCAAAGGAGAAATGTTCACTAATGCAAATTTGTGCATTTGAGAAATAAGCTTTTCGTCCGTATTGAAAATTTCTGGGATCTTTTATTTCAACTCATTAAACATGGGACCAACACTTTACATGTTTCATTTAATGTTTTTGTTCAGTGTCGTTTCAGGCATTTCTTTTGATCCTGCTACGCTAGGTTATAGTCTTAGTGCCCTATTAAAAGAATTTATACAGTGCCTTGCGAAAGTATTTGGCCCCCTTGAACTTTGCGACCTTTTGCCACATTTCAGGCTTCAAACATAAAGATATAAAACTGTATTTTTTTGTGAAGAATCAACAACAAGTGGGACACAATCATGAAGTGGAACGACATTTATTGGATATTTCAAACTTTTTTAACAAATCAAAAACTGAAAAATTGGGCGTGCAAAATTATTCAGCCCCTTTACTTTCAGTGCAGCAAACTCTCTCCAGAAGTTCAGTGAGGATCTCTGAATGATCCAATGTTGACCTAAATGACTAATGATGATAAATACAATCCACCTGTGTGTAATCAAGTCTCCGTATGAATGCACCTGCACTGTGATAGTCTCAGAGGTCCGTTAAAAGCGCAGAGAGCATCATGAAGAACAAGGAACACACCAGGCAGGTCCGAGATACGGTTGTGAAGAAGTTTAAAGCCGGATTTGGATACAAAAAGATTTCCCAAGCTTTAAACATCCCAATGAGCACTGTGCAAGCGATAATATTGAAATGGAAGGAGTATCAGACCACTGCAAATCTACCAAGACCTGGCTGTCCCTCTAAACTTTCAGCTCATACAAGAAGACTGATCAGAGATGCAGCCAAGAGGCCCATGATCACTCTGGATGAACTGCAGAGATCTACAGCTGAGGTGGGAGACACTGTCCATAGGACAACAATCAGTCGTATATTGCACAAATCTGGCCTTTATGGAAGAGTGGCAAGAAGAAAGCCATTTCTTAAAGATATCCATAAAAAGTGTCGTTTAAAGTTTGCCACAAGCCACCTGGGAGACACACCAAACATGTGGAAGAAGGTGCTCTGGTCAGATGAAACCAAAATTGAACTTTTTGGCAACAATGCAAAACGTTATGTTTGGCGTAAAAGCAACACAGCTCATCACCCTGAACACACCATCCCCACTGTCAAACATGGTGGTGGCAGCATCATGGTTTGGGCCTGCTTTTCTTCAGCAGGGACAGGGAAGATGGTTCAAATTGATGGGAAGATGGAGCCAAATCCAGGACCATTCTGGAAGAAAACCTGATGGAGTCTGCAAAAGACTTGAGACTGGGATGGAGATTTGTCTTCCAACAAGACTATGATCCAAAACATAAAGCAAAATCTACAATGGAATGGTTCAAAAATAAACATATCCAGGTGTTAGAATGGCCAAGTCAAAGTCCAGACCTGAATCCAATCGAGAATCTGTGGAAAGAACTGAAAACTGCTGTTCACAAATGCTCTCCATTCAACCTCACTGAGCTCTAGCTGTTTTGCAAGGAGGAATGGGAAAAAAATTCAGTCTCTCGATGTGCAAAACTGATAGAGACATACCCCAAGCGACTTACAGCTGTAATCGCAGCAAAAGGTGGCGCTACAAAGTATTAACTTAAGGGGGCTGAATAATTTTGCACGCCCAATTTCAGTTTTTGATTTGTTAAAAAAAGTTTGAAATATCCAATAAATGTCGTTCCACTTCATGATTGTGTCCCACTTGTTGTTGATTCTTCACAAAAAAATAGTTTTATATCTTTATGTTTGAAGCCTGAAATGTGGCAAAAGGTCGCGTGGGCCGAATACTTTCGCAAGGCACTGTACACTTTTGTTGTCCTTCTTACCTTTGAATATGGAATCTGTCAACTTTCACAATTTCTGTACTTTTTGTATTTATAAATTCTGCCTTATAATACATTTACACCGTTAACCTCTACATCTTTATAACAGGCCTCTCCTGTCTTCCTCTCCCCAGGAGGCGGGGTTTATAGGTTTCATGCGCAGCCTGCGGGGGCGGGACCAGGGCAAGAGGAAGGAGGAGCTTTAAGGCAGGGTGTGGTGAGGAGGAGGAGCCTGTCGTTGCACTGTGACCCTGGACAGGGGCCTCTTAGCACTGACATCATGATCTGACATCATGGGGCGGGGACTTGTGAACCTCAGCGTTTCAGCGAAAGGCTTTTTTTTTATACTGATAGATCGATCATGTGATCAGCTTTGTAATAACAGTGGGATTACTTACCGTGTGACCACTTGAGACCATTTTTTTTCTTGATAAAAGAAAACATGAAAATGTTGCCCAAATACTGTGACTGCATTTGTGAAAAGCTACACCTTATACTGTATCTATGCAATACCGGACCCTCCCTTTCAGATCCACTCTTGTGTGGTTGGTGGCTGTACTGGTGGTTGGATGGTGGGGAAACCACCTACAGTACTGTACATCACAGGGACCATCACTACAGTCCTACATCCTTGTTCATTCACCTCAAGAGGAATACAATCTAAGCATACAACTGTTTGTTTCGATATTTGTGTACATACCAGTCTATTAGGTATGGGTTTGTTTCAGGATGATAAGGATCAGGATCTAATAGCTGAAACTGTGGCCTTTTTAATAAATATGTATGAAAGCTAATCACTCAGCGCAGAGTCAGACAGATAGTAGGGTAGTGAATGATACGAGGCCCTAAAACATAAAGCTCTTATAGTGGTGTGTTGAAGCCTGGTGCTTCTGTTTTTCCACGTGTTTCCAAGTCAGCTATGAGAGGAAGAGATGACAAATCAGACACAAATGTAAAATGACCCAAATAAATTAGAATTATGTTACTGTGCTGAACCTGGGGGCGGCAGGGTAGCCTAGTGGTTAGAGCATTGGACTAGTAACCGAAAGGTTGCAAGTTCAAATCCCCGAGCTGACAAGGTACAAATGTCATTCTGCCCCCGAACAAGGCAGTTAACCCACTGTCATTGTAAATAATAATTTGTTCTTAACCAACTTGCCGAGTTAAATAAAGGTAAAATACATTTTTTTTAAACTCCAGACGTCAATGATTTACAGAAGCCTCCTGTTGTCGTAGTGATATTATTTTTTACTGTAGACGTGTTGGTTGTCTAGCAACAAAACCAACGTGCAACTATGGGGCACAACAGACGGGGTTGTTGACAACATGTAAACATTGTCTCCAATGTTTATTGAAAACAAATACATTTGAACAATGAGCAATTGTCTCCAAAAACATTGTTGCATTTGTTGGTTAGCTAGCTAGCAAATGTTTTGCCACATTAGCATAGACGTGACATTAGCCAAAACACCTCAAAACGAGACATGATATCAAGAACAAGATGAAACGAGCCACCTATGATTCCCAATGTGGCAGCTTCTTGTCATTGTTGCTAGCTATCTGCCATCCAGAATCACAACAGCAGACAGAATTCTGACCCATTGAAGTGTGCACATAATTTCCATGTCAGCTAACCCATCTCTTGTCCTGCATTCCTTTTAGTGTTACTGATACGTCTAAAAAACAGTTTTGCCTCTTGCAAGTGTTTTTCCATGATATCATCAAAGACCAATTCAAAACAAAGCCCTTGGAAAAGATATGGGGCCAAATATGGTCATTAATGTTCCATTTCCACAGGAACAAGACTGTGCCAGTCCCTCCCTTTTTCTCTCTAGCAATCAGAACCAGTCAGCTCAATATCAGGAGTCATATGGGATTATGATTAGAAAAGATCCAGGATATCAGTTCCATCTGAACAAAGTCAAGAATCCAAGAGCATATTGCCTCTGTGTGTGTGTCTTTGTCCTCGTCTGAGAAATGTTATCCCATATGTCCCAGGACATCCAAATGGATGACTTCAGATTTCACAGTGCAGAGGTGTGTGAGAAAGTCGATGGACATTCTTAACACCCCCACCACACACACACACACACACCACCCGAGCTTGGCACCATCATCAATACCGGAGCCATTATCTTTGTGGCGATTTTAAGGCTGTGTGTTTTTAACTCCCCGGCTTACGCCGCTATAAATATTTAAAGGCCTATCTGTAGCTGAACTTGTGTTTTATTATTCAGGAGTTTGGTTCCTTTCATTATTGAATATGGTTCTCAGGGATAGCGAAAACACAATTAAAGGGAACTAGCTTGTTGTATTAATTTGCATTGCAGTTAGATGGTTTTGAGCTCTAGAGTCTCCACATTTAAAATAATTGTTTACATTTGTCTTGTATGGAAAAATAACTAAATGTATAGATCAATGGTCCAGTTTACTTTTCCTGTTTGAAGTAATGGCAGGAAGTATTAAATAAAACATGTTGTGCAGATGGGGGGGTTAATGAACTGACATACTGTACATTGTTTGGGTTTCTAAATGGATTAGTTGCAAGTGAAAAGTTTTAAATGAACTGCAGACTGACATAGAACAGTCTCCAATCAATGTTACAATAACATTTCTGCATCATGCAAAACCAGCTGCAACATCGCAGAACGTTGGGAGAATGCTTTACTGTATGGAGCTGGATTTTGACACGCTGTTTTTTTAGATGTTGAGTTCTCTTTCTGTTGGGATGATTTGCTTTGACTTTTGTTTCTGCAGTACAAGGCCTACTCAGTGCTATCAAATGGTTAAAGACTTGACAAACTTATCATAAAGACCACCTTTGTCTCCTCCCAAAGCCCTCATATTGTGTGGAAACTGTCACATCTATGCATAGAGGTCATTGTCGCCTTGGTTGACTTTCTGTGCCCAGCCATATGTACAGTTTTGCCCTTCGAATGAGGACCTTGCTAAAATAAAAACTCAAACATTTCCAAGATACTGTCGTGTTCTCTATGGATGTTCTCATTTTCAAATGATTTATCATCTTTGCAAAATCTCCTTTAATTTTTACTTTAATGCAATGGCTAAGTATTACAATTTACTTATAGATTAGTGAAGAATACCATGTAGCATAAAGTCCGGAGATCGTGAAAGCCAAGACTGGGATTTTTTTGTGTCCAAAGTTTGTTTGTTTGCAAGTATGTTCAACCTATGTCCTGTGAGATCCTAAACACAGATTGCAGCTGATCTCTTTTTTTTGTTTAGTTACTTACAAACTCAGCCAGAGCAATAGTGTCCAAAGCAGACACAAAACACATAGAAATGAAATAAATGGAGTTTGACATCAGGGATCATCGGCTTGATTGACATAACCAGTGAAGTCCCAGATCTGTTTGTTTCCCAAACAACGTTTGGCATTAGAATTCCACAGGGACTTGGCAAGACAACACAGGCAGATCTGGGACCTAGGCCTAGTGAAAGCTGTTTTGAACCCTCTCAACCCCCCCCGTCTGGGGTCTGGCCTGGTTCTCCATCATCCAGTCGGGAAGACAAATAGACCTGTAGCGGCTCTCAGCAGAACTGACACCCAGGAGTTTGAGACTAGAGCCTGGGCTGGAAGAGAATGGCGATATGTCCTAAATAAAAAATCCCTCTCCTCAGGCAGAGGTACCATCGTTATCACTCATTTTATTATTTAACCTTTATCACTACAGAGTTCTTAACTGTTAAACTTGACTAATAAGTCTAAAAACCTAGACTCAGTTTTAACTTTGGTTTCTTTAAGACTATGCGTAGCTACCTGGATATACTCCTGCTTGGTAGATGCATCCCACTGGGCACAGACGTCAGTTCAACATCTAGTTTGATTTACATTTGGTCGAACTGATATGAATTCAACGTTAAATTGACAAATTCACCATGACATTGCATTTAGGTTAGACGTTGGGTGAAAAAATATGAAATGCCCTTAAATTTATAACTTTTTGCAAATCCAATACATTTTCCATATCAATTAAATGGCAGTGATTTTTGGGGGGTTGAAATGACGTAGAAACAATGTTGATTCAACACTTTTTGCTCAGTGGGATACAACGTACAACTGCAGTAGCTAGCTGATTAATGCCTTAGAGTGCAGGACTAGATAACCCATTCAATCACAATTTCACTTGGGAGGATTGTGGGAGCAGGGCATTTTCTCCTGGCTGGTCACAATCCTTTGCATTGAAAGGAGGGTTGCAAACAGTATGAGGAAATTAACCTAGAGCAGCGTTTCCCAAACTCTGTCCTGGGGCCCCCAGGGATGCACGTTTAGTTTTTCTGCTCCAGCACTACACAGCTGATTCAAATAATCAACTCAGAAAACTGATTTTAATTGGCTGTATAATGCTAGGGAAAAAACTTAAACGTGCACCCCTGGGGGGGGCCGAGTTTGGGAAACCCTGACCTAGAGGATTAGCGATAGAACTACGTGTTAATGCAACCCAAGGACTGTCTGGAATGATATTAGGTTTCCTATAAAACAGATTTCTTCACCAGGTAAGGTCCATGTACATTTCGTTATTTAGATTTCCGAGTCAAAATGGAGATTCTTAAAACGGCTCGTTTTTTCATTTCTGAGTTTTAAAAATGAAAATCAGAATTCAACTTGTTTTCCAATTTGTGTAAAACATTGACATGGAATAACTGAAAACAAATAAATGCATTTTTCATTTTGTTCATACCCGGAAATACACACCCCTCATAGGGGTATTCACAGGGCTTAGGGGGGGGTGTTTACAGCCTGTTGACAGCAAAAAGAAAGGATTAGACTGAGTGTGACAGGAAGATACAAATACTCATGTTAGCTAAGATTCTGAACTTATTATGAAGTTCGCATCCCAATAAAACAAACTCAACAACTGAACAAAGTTGGCTTGCGCTAGCGAGCCCTACCTGGTTACTGGCTATAGTCATGCTAGCTAGTGGAAGTAAGTTAGTCCCTCAACCTGCTGCAAGATGAAGCTGCCCGGCCAGACTCACCTGCTGCAGAAAGGTAATATTTCTCCATTACTTTCTGTAGCTAACTTATTTTCCCTGGAGGGCCACATTAGAATATATTTTTGCCATCGCTGGCCAGAATCATTATAGGATTGATTATACATCAAGTGTATGACTGTGTTGACAGATATCTACTGTAAATCACGTCCAGATATGCTACTTCTTTAACTTTTTTAACATGCACAGAAATAAACCACATCCATGTTCTCCTTTTGGTAGGTATTTTCATTATTAAACATGAAATGAACTACACAGAGGGAAAAGTACACTGCATTCAGCACCATGGACAGAACTCTTGTTAACAGGTATGCACAAAAACACAAGAAAGAACATTACATTTAAACTACTCAGTGTGAGGAGTGAAGTCTCTGATAGGCATTGACTAGAGCAGTGAAGTCTGGTATAGTTTCTGACGTTGATATGCGCAGGATGGCTGAGAGTCGGTAAGAGATGATCTGATCTTGTTATATATCATCACTGAAAACGTCTGTTCACATACATAGGTCTTCTGAGCATGACTCCTAATCTTTGGAAAGTTTTTTTGTTCATCGAGAGATGCATAGAACCTCGTCAGTGACAATGTTTTGAATAGTTCTCCAATCACTGCATCAGACTGAAGATCAATAAGCTCAAGTTGCAGGACAGTGAGAGCGTTATCCACATTGAATGTGAAAGGAGAGGAAACCAAGAGCATGTCATTTTCTAACTCTTTGAAATCCTCAAATGACGAGAACTCACCGTTCGTAGCAGCAATGTATTCTTCTCCCGCCGGTCATCTGATAAGGAACAGACTAGTAGTGTCAGAAGGTCATCTGATAGGGAACAGACTAGTAGTGTCAGAAGGTCATCTGATAAAGGAACAGACTAGTAGTGTCAGAAGATCATCTGATAAAGGAACAGACTAGTAGTGTCAGAAGGTCATCTGATAAAGGAACAGACTAGTAGTGTCAGAAGGTCCTCTGGTAGGGAACAGACTAGTAGTGTCAGAAGGTCATCTCTGATAGGGAACAGACTAGTAGTGTCAGAAGGTCCTCTGATAGGGAACAGACTAGTAGTGTCAGAAGGTCCTCTGGTAGGGAACAGACTAGTAGTGTCAGAAGGTCATCTGGTAGGGAACAGACTAGTAGTGTCAGAAGGTCATCTGTAGGGAACAGACTAGTAGTGTCAGAAGGTCATCTGATAGGGAACAGACTAGTAGTGTCAGAAGGTCATCTGGTAGGGAACAGACTAGTAGTGTCAGAAGGTCATCTGGTAGGGAACAGACTAGTAGTGTCAGAAGGTCATCTGGTAGGGAACAGACTAGTAGTGTCAGAAGGTCATCTGGTAGGGAATAGACTAGTAGTGTCAGAAGGTCATCTGGTAGGGAACAGACTAGTAGTGTCAGAAGGTCATCTGGTAGGGAATAGACTAGTAGTGTCAGAAGGTCCTCTGATAGGGAACAGACTAGTAGTGTCAGAAGGTCATCTGGTAGGGAACAGACTAGTAGTGTCAGAAGGTGGGTGAGATTGTTGGCTTCTACTTGGCGGGTCAGGAGGAGTCATTTTCCCTTTGAAGGCTTTGACAAGGCTGTACATCTGATGTGCAAAAAGGCCCTTCCCTTGTAGTTTGGAATTCAGTTAATTCATGAGGGCCATGATGTCCACAGTGAAGGCAAAAATCAGCCAACCATTCTTTATCTTGCAGTTGAGAGAAATCATCATTTCTTTCATTTGCAAAAACTCAGCAATCTCCGACTTCAGGTCCCAGATCCTTTTAAGCAACTTCCCCAAACTCAGCCATCTCACGTTTGTGTGGTAGGGGAGCTCTGCATGACCCAACTCTGTCTCTTCCAACAGTGAGACAAATCTTTAAACCACAGGCAGTTTTTCTCTTATGAAGTTTACCACTTTAGTGACTGTATCCACAACATGGCTCATTTTCAGAACACATTTACAGAACACCTCCCGATGAATAATGCAATGCAGGAGAAAACCAAATCTGATCTGGGTTCAGCTCTGCTACTTGATCTTGTATCCTTTTCAAAAAGCTAACGGTTTTTCCTGTCAAGTTTGGGCACCCATCAGTGGTCACTTGGATATCTTTTCAAAACTCAGTCCCAGCTTTGCCACACACTTAGTAACCATCTCCAATAAATATTTCCCCCTGGTTGTGCTCTTCATTGACTGCACTGAAGCAAGCTCCTCTGTAATTTCAAAGTCTGGGGTTTTGCCTCGTAAGAATATCAACAACTGCTCCGTGTCACGTGCATCACTGCTCTCATCCAGGTACAAGGAGAATGGCTTGCTATGTTTAGCAATTTTGTGGGACAGTACATAGCTAGCTCTCCCAGTTCCGTCATTTGCTGAATGCAGTTTTGTGAAAAGTCCTTGCCGCTTTTCTTTCGATGCATTTGCCCTCTGCTCAGAAGACATTCCTACATTTCTCTGCTTCGTCTGGAAGTGTTGGGACAAGCTTTAGTCTTTCAACACAGCGATGTTCACTTTGCACACAGCTTTCCCTGATACCTCAATAAAGAAATATTTTGATGTCCACTCTTGCTTGAACACCCGACATTCATTGTCTACTTTCCTTTTTTAAATATTTGATGTCATTTTATTTTGCCATTTCTAGCTAGCTACTATTTGTAACTGTGACGTGTGTGTCAGCCTGTCAGTCAATGTCTGTCCTTGTGCAGTTATTTATACATGCCTTCAAAATGAATGTCCCACAGTGGCACAGTATGGCATCTGAGCAGATCATTGTGAACTTCATGTAGTTACATCAGCCAGTACAATAACTTCAATTTACCCTTTTTTATTTGTATGGATATACTTCAACATCCTTTCCTGCTCACTGAAAGGCAGGCTAGACTATACTCTTCAGTTATGAATGTGACAATTGTTCTACTTTTCTGAATGTATACAGGTGTAGGATCTTAATTTGATCACCGTTGCAGAAAATACAAACGTGTAGCGTATTCAAGGTTTAAAAAGGCTTCTAAAGTGTGTAATTTCCACGTTAAAATGTCATACTTGATTTTGCCATTACAGAAATGTCAATGAATTATAACCCACACAATAATTCACATTTCCAGTTGCTGCATTATTATTTTCATGCTGTGAGAAAATGATCAGGTAACTCTCTCTCTCTCTGTCTTGACAATGTTCACTCACAGATGGTATGTAGGCTTGTTGATGGCACCCGCAGGCCTGTTTCAGGGACAACTGGACAGGACACTTCTTGGACTTCAGCTGAGACCCATCTACGTCCGTCAAGGAACGCCCCTTCTTTCCTCTTCCTGTTTTGCATTAAGCTCTCAAGGTGTGTCACCATTTCTCATGTCGTGTGGTATTACCTATAGATGGTCCCTAAACACTTAAATGGTTTGCCTGTGAATGGTTGTCCACATCATCAGGCTATATACTTGTTACCTGTGTCTTTAAATACTGTGTCCCTCTCACCAAATGTTTATGATTCCTCAGCTGGCCTATGCTTTCTTTCCCCTTTTTCTCTCCAGTATACATTAGGGGAAGTTGTTTTTCTGTTAGCACCAATTCTATGCAGCCAGGCTGCCAAATCCCCCTCATACTAAACTTTGCTCACTCTTGTTGAACTGCCCTTTGATTGAATCGGTTTAATTAAATGTTTAAATTTGCTTCAAGTGTGGTTTTTACTGAAAGTTGACAGTTGGCACTTGTATGGAGGGAAGAAATTGAAGAAACTCCCTCTCCCCTTGATGAGTAATACAAGTGAATGTAATTGCTGTATTTGACCTGTGATATAAAATAAAATATCATATTTTACAAGCTAAGACAAAGGGTGTCTCGCTTCAGGAAACTAGGCGTGCGTCATCACTTCACAGGAGATGCATTTGAATGTAAACATACATTTTTGATCAAAATGCATCTTTTGGTAGAAATTCTTTCTGGAACATGTGAACTTTCCTGTGCCTTAATAGTAAATGTGCATGCCATCAGTAAATACAAATACAATTGTTGGTTTAGCCACAGAAAAAGCCAGAAACCTTACCGCTAGCCATGATTGGCTGAGATAATGGATGGGCTGGACATGCAGAGAGATGAGTTCGGATTAGTCTGCCATGTAGCACACTTCTGTCTATAACATGAGCTGCTCAGTATGTGTAGTTAATCCTTTTTAATGCAGCTTTTTTTTTAAAGATATCATGAAGAACTGCAAAAGTGCTGCTAATGCTCCCCACTTTCTGGAGGACCGAGTTTTGAAATCAATGGAATGTCCGGTGGAAGCAGGGTATGATAGCTAAGGAGATGGAGAAAATTCTGGTGTTTGATTGCAAATATGCGGAGGTAGTCGAAAAGAGGACACACAGAAGAATGTTGTATAAAACACCTGTCTCCGGATTACATCTTCAAACTAAGGGCAACCGTGACCGAGAGGAAGAAACGTTCATCCATGTGTACAGGTAAGAGAGTCTAGCTAGCTACATTTTCAGATATTATACGTTTCAAATTTTGTCAAAGTTTCCATTGCAAGTTAAAACGTACTGTTAGCTGTCTGGCTCGCTAGCTAACGTTACGTGTATGATCTGTGTAGTAATATTATCTCAGAGCCATTTGCATTGCTAGTTATAGCCTAATGTTAGCTAGCTAGCTAACATTGAACCCAGTTGGTTATTTTAGCTTCCAGCAGATTCATGCAGGGTAGTAATGTTATGAGTTGGGATTATGGATAATTGTTTAGCTAGCTAGCTACATGTCTAAACAAAAGACTCCACAATGCAAGTAACGATTTCACTGTACCATTTACACCTTGTGTATCCTGTGCATGTGACAAATATACTTTGAATTTATTTGATATAGTGTGTGTTTACCAGAGACTGTAATGTGAAGAACAATATGACCTGCACCAAAGTCAAATTAAAATATAACTTTAGGCCAACGAGACAGTGTCCAAGTTATACAATTATCCGGTAGAATGACCTTTTATTTAATCACATTAACAACTAAGCTATTTTCTGTAATTTGCTCACCATTAACTTGTAAATAATGATCTTATGAGTTTATTTTCCTGTAATAATGAATACAAATGAGCTAAAGTTAAGACATCCGCTATATGATATGGTCATTATTTGAACAGGCTAGCCATCTAACTTAACGTTAGCTAGCCAGCTAACAAGCTAGAAACTAACCAAAAACATTGTTTAGAAAGTTGCTTTTAATTGTTTGGTTTGCTAGATTGATGTATACTGGGGCGGGTAGCCTAGTGGTTAGAGCATTGGACTAGTAACCGAAAGGTTGCAAGTTCAAATCCCCGAGCTCACAAGGTACAAATATGTCGTTCTGCCCCTGAACAGGCACTGTTCCTAGGCCGTCATTGAAAATAAGAATTTGTTCTTAACCGACTTGCCTAGTTAAATAAAGGTAAGAAAAATAAAATAAAAAAAATAAATTAATTATTAAACGGATGGATTTATTGGTGCTAAAATACACCAGTTATGCTATTTTGGACCACCGGGCTGCTGATGTCATACAGCCTGTCGTTTTTGTGTTTATACTTTTTCATAACGACAAGTTTGATGTCGGACGACAATAGAATATTCATGATGTCACTGCGACAACCGTCTACAGACATGTCGATAGACGTAGTATAAACCAGCCTTTAGTCTTGAAATCTTTGTTTAGTACACTACTGTACTCACTCTGTTTAGCACATGGCCTCACATGTAAATCCTTAAAGAGATGGGTGGGGCTAAGGCTTAAGAGGGTGTGAACAATGCTGAATGGGTGTAGACAAAGAGCTCTTCAGTAAGTGTACCAAAATATTCAAGGGCCATTTTCTCAAAAGTGGGTTTACAAGTTTAGCAACTTTAAAAGCAGAATTACTTTCTCATTGTTCCTCAACTGTAGTGTATGATAACATTTTCTACCTAGGAGTTTCTACTTTCATCCAATATTTTTAAAAATAAATTGCATTTTGCTACATCAGACCAAATCGAGCTGGTCGGTCACAAATTAGATTTCATGATATTACTTTGTCTTTACACATCTGGCTAAATGCAGTCACCATCCATCTCAGCTAGCCTTTCCCGTTTTTAGGCCTGTTATATATTTATTTTTAACTACGCAAGTCAGTTAAGAACAAATTCTTATTTACAATGACGGCCTAGGAACAGAAGGTTAACTGCCTTGTTCAGAACAACATATTTTTACCTAGTTAGATCAGGGATTCGATCTAGCAACCTTTCAGTTACTGGCCAAATGCTCTAACCATGAGGCTACATGCCACCCCTATATAAAATGTTAAGGTAAACCACTTTAGATGAAGTGTCAAAATTGTGACACTGGCTATATTGTTATGCTTACTTGTGCTTGTACTGTATGTACAATAAGGTATCCAATATTCTTAAATCGGACAGGGGTTGATTTAGTATCATTAATTTTGCGTCAAGTCTCAAATATGGCTGAATTATAACATTTTACAGAATAACACATTGTACACTTTTCCATCCACTAGATGGCAGTAATGTGCTACCACCTTAAAAGAGGTCTAATATGAGAGTTTCCAAACTAATGAAATTCCCAGAATTTGAATTGTGAATGTTGCTTTGATGGATACTATATATGACTGGTTGGGATCCAGACACGTGGCAAAAAACAGTTTGTGTAGAGGGTGTCATGTTAAACGTGGAGAGGCTGTACCAAACCCAAATCGTCCTAAAACTTTTTTTTATTTTTTTACCTTTATTTTACTAGGCAAGTCAGTTAAGAACAAATTCTTATTTTCAATGACTGCCTAGGAACAGTGGGTTAACTGCCTGTTCAGGGCCAGAACGACAGATTTGTACCTTGTCAGCTCGGGGATTCGGTTACTAGTCCAACGCTCTAACCACTAGGCTACCCTGCCGCCCCTTGTGGAGCTCTGAGATGACAGCACAGGATGTTGGTGGCACCTTCATTGGGGAGGACAAGCTCGTGGTAATGGCTGGAGTCCTCTATCTCTATGGTCAGGATCACTTTTCGAATCACCACCTACGCCATATGCACTTGTGGAGATCTGAGATGATTTGATTGTATAACTTTGGGGTGGCAGGTAGCCTGGTGGTTAGAGTGTTTGGCTAGTAACCATAAAGGTTGCTGGATCAAATCCCAGGGCTGTAAAAATCTGTTGTTCTGCCCCTGAACAAGGCAATTAACCCACTGTTCCCCAGGTAGGCTGTAACTGTAAATAAGATTTTGTTCTTAATTGACTTGCCTAGTTAAATAAAGGTTACACAACTTCAACCTATGGTGGAAAGGTGGAGCTATTACCAGATTAATTACACCTGTCAAATCATCTCAGATCTCTGAAAGTGCATAGGTTTTAGGGGATGATTGTGCATTTTGGATTGGGCCAGGCTCACTTCTGCGTTGACGCCCTCTATGCTAACGAGTTATTTGTTGTTTGGCTGTTGTCATAACTGTTTTCTTATGTTTTTTAAACAAAGTAAAAATTGTCATCCAAAAGTCTGACTGCCTCTATTTTTAATGCAATGGTTTGTTTAATACACTTGTCATCTGTAATTTCAAGGTTCAACGTTCAAGTCTCAAATAGACTCCAGGGTTAACGCCTGCTCGCTACTACCACCCAAAGGACTTTAAACGCTACTCCGTGCAATGGAAACTTTATTAAATAGGCCTTTTTCTGAAATGTTAATAAGAATGCCAAAAATATTTGTTTATTACCATGAAATCACATTTATTTTGTCGTCAATACTGATGAGTTTAAGGTCTGCATAGGCGAGGGCATGAACAAATATTTTTTCAAGAATTTTGTGTGAGAGGAGTCTGAATCAGACTGAACGCTCCAACTGACCCGTATCATAAAATGTCATAAATAGACACAATTCAATATTAAGACAATTGTGTCATCGCTACAATTACTTATTGCATGTGACTTTTCCTATAATGGGAAGTTGATCAGGGCAGCTGCATCTGCTGGCTACAGATGGACCAGATGGACCTTTAAAAATACTCTGATCTTGTAGATTATTTGGGCACATTTTAGGGTTAGGAAAGTATGTATAAATCATTAAAGAAAATGGTTTGGAGAGCCTTTACGCACTTAATACTGTATATTTAGGAATACAAAAAATGCAGAACAAAATCATATTTAAATTCAATTCATGAAATGTTGGAATGTTGAAAAAAAGTGTACAATAGGTGTTGAACAACAATCCTATAAATCTACCCTAATTCTCACTAATCATGGAATTGTATGACAACGGTCCAGTCGTGGTGAACTGTGCGCCAGCCTCCAGGTTTAATCTGCTAAATGTGGTCGGAGTTATATGATGATTCAAATAGGTCCTAAATGATTGCACATTATATGATCCACTAATGCTAGGGACCCTCAGGAACAATTTACAAGAATGTGACATAGGAAAGAATGGGGAATGGAATAGAAGGATGCAAAAGTGAATCTATGCGGGTATTACTGACGGTACCTCCCGATAGTGGCTAATATTGAACTATATACAAATTGTCAAATAAAATGTAGAAAAGCGCGGGCATATAATGAAAACATTCTAAAGCCATAAACTCGGCAGGTTCAGCCCTACAGAAGGATATAGATTGGGTCTCCAAATTTCATCCTCACAAATTATGAGGGCACACAATTAGAATCCTGAATAATGGCACAGCTATTTATATCCCATTTCACTGTGGAAAAGGGGCGCAATACATGTCATGTTGATATGATTTTCAGTTTGCTTCCATATGGCTGGTTTCATATTCGGCTCAAGGGAAAATAATTGAAAACAATTGCTATGTGGATTTGCAATCTCCTTCTCCAACGGATTACTTATCTAGTGCTTATCAATAGATCTTCTCAAATTGTAAATTACAGTGCATTATTTCTATCGAAAAAAATTAAGTAGATGCATGTTCCACTCGGAACCGGTAGGTTTTCGCGACCTTATTTTATTTTACCTTTATTTAACTAGGCAAGTCAGTTAAAAACAAAATCTTATTTACAATGACAGCCTACCCAGGCCAAACCCTAACCCGGATGACTCTGGGCCAATTGTGCGCCGCCCTATACATGCTTTCCTCTCGAGTAAATAGGGAATTAAGTTAAATTCAGAATACGGTTTATCTGTAGACACACCTCCACGCCTTCATTTATTCGAGCTCCACCTCAAATGAACAGTGGGTGGAGAGCATTCTAATATCATGCTTAAAAATTCAAGGTCAGAATACATATAGAGGAAAGCGCATGAAAAGGGAATTATGTTCCGTTTACCCACGCTCAATTTGGGTCGGAATCTGGGCCTCTGAATAATACTGACTTATATCTTCCCTGAAATGTATGCGTCTTTGTAAGTGGGGGCGGGACGGGGAGAGGAGTGTACTGCAGGTGTGTGTGGTGGCCTGGCTGGTCATAAAAAAATACATATACATATACACTGTACCAGTCAAAAGTTTGGACACCTACTCATTCACGGGTTTCTCTTTTTACTATCGTTTACATTGTATAATAGTGAAGACATCAAAATGATGAAATAACACATATGGAATCATGTAGTAACCAAAATATATTTTATATTTGAGATTCTTTAAAGTAGCTACCCTTTGCATTGGTGACAGCGTTGCACACTCTTGGCATTCTCTCAACCAGCTTCATGAGGTAGTCACCTGTAATGCATTTCAATTAACAGGTGTGCCTTGTTAACTTATGGAATTTCTTTCCTTCTTAATACGTTTGAGCCAATCAGTTGTGTTGTGACAAGGTAGGGGTGGTATACAGAAGATAGCCCTATTTGGTCAAATACCAATCTATACCAAGTCTATATTATGGCAAGAACAGCTCAAATAAGCAAAGAGAAATGACAGTCCATCATTACTTTAAGACATGAAGGTCAGTCAATCTGGAAAATGTCAAGAACTTTGAAAGTTTCTTCAAGTACAGTTGCAAAAACCATCAAGTGCTATGATGACCCTGCTTTCATGAGGACGGACACAGGAAAGGTAGACCCAGAGTTAACTCTGCTGCAGAGGATACGTTCATTAGAGTTAACCATCTCAGAAATTGCAGCCCAAATAAATGTTTCACGGAGTTCAAGTAACAGACACATCTTAACATAAACTGTTAGGGGGGGCTGTGGGAATCAGGCCTTCATGGTCGTAATGCTGCAAAGAAACCACTACTAAAGGACACCAATAATAAGAAGAGACTTGCTTGGGCCAAGAAACACGAGCAATAGACCGATGGAAATCTGTCCTTTGGTCTGATGAGTCCAAATTTGAGATTTTTGGTTCCAACCAAGTGCTTTGTTAAGGGGAAAACATGAATGATTCATGGGGCACTAGCCTGGTAGGGGCCCCTAAATGTTTAAATCATTATTTGTTTATCATTTAAAAAATGTTAGAAAAAAAAAAAGTATGAAAATTAAAACATATAATCAAAATCAGATCAGGCATCTCTACCCAACCATCCCGTTTGTACCCCTCCACCCTCCCCCAAAATGCACATGGTTTGGTCCATTCTCCCCGAGGAGAAAAAAAAAAACACTGCTGATCTGACAGTTGCTCCTCATATAGCTTAAGCATTCACGAGAGAGAACCATTATGCCCCCCTCAAAAACAAAATTGGGTTTCCAGAAAAGGAAAGAAATGAAACAGCAAAATTCAGGGAATAAATGATTCACTACATTTCTTCCCAGAAAAAAAATGAAGGATTTGAGTCGAACTGAGGAGCCTAGCTAGCCAATATAAGTTAGCTTGCCTGATAGCTTGCCACCGTGGGGTCAGTCGGCTTGGTCAGAGCAGTAATTATTAACATGATGATGATGAGCTACCACTACAAACTATGGCTAGGTAATTAGCTATTATTTAGATATTATAACTGTATTTCCCAATATTTGCGTGATATTTGTTAGCTAGCTAACGTTAGACCAAAATTAAAACCTAACATGTAGCCTACCTAACCATACTATAGATGCTGCTGCTACTACTGCAGTAGACAAATATCCCAACGTGTCTACTGCATGAAGTTGAAACAGCAGACCTTGGAGGTGAGGCAGATGTTTTGTTGCAGAAGTAGCATAACTAGACCATTTTTAAATTGTAAAGTTAGTCACATGATGACTTAGACACACTTAAGTACGTATCCTATTTGATATGTGTACTATTAAAACTTTTTTTTCCAGTTGTAGATTAGTATGGTAACCTTTGTAGGACTGAACATTAAATCTAAAATTCCCTTTGTTTACTTACTTCCTAGTGCCAAGTGAGATAGGCAGAATCTCAGCAGAAAGCTGTCAGGCAGAGGGAGGAGGAAGAGAAGTTAGAGTAGCAGCAGTGCCAGTGAAGGAGTGACAGAAGAGATTGAACGAGCAAGTAATAAGGAAAAGGACTAGTATGGACAGATTTGAAGTGAGGAAGATGAAGTTTTAGATGATCCAGCACTGTGGTCAGAGAAAGTACAAGATAATGAAAGAGAAGCTATTGTTCACAGACTAGCCAACAGGTCTGGTGAGGAGACAGAACTGTATAAAATCATGCCCCCAGACTCAGAAGGCAAGCCATTCCCAAGCTATTTACAGTACAGAGTTCTCTGAATAGTAAGGATGGCTATAAGGTATCATCAGTGAAATGGTGGAGAATGTATGACAAACTTCCAGAGCATGAGGATGGTGTCTCACAAGAACTGTTACTGGAAATGGAAAAATCTGCAGCATAGCGTAACAGCTACAGGTATAGACAGTCAGCTGCAGAAACAAATCCAGTCAGAAATGTATGAAAACAGAGCATTTCTAGAAAGGATTTTGGATGTGACACTGTACTTAGCATCTAGGAATCTGCCATTCTGGGGGAAAATCACTCAATCTTGATGTGCATAATGGACATTACCTAGGCTTACTTGAATTGTCGTCAAATTTTGACCCGCTATTACGTGAGCACTTACAGAAAGTCAGGGACAAAAGAAAAGGAGCACGACTGACTCATTACCTCAGCCCTGAGAGCCAAAACAACTTCATAGGAATATGTGGTCAAAGGGCAAACAATACTTAATGAAAGAGAAGATGCATTCTACTACACAGTTATATGTGATGCAACTCCAGACATTTCTAATACTGAGCAAAATGTATTATTGGTGAGATATGTACACAAAGATAAAGTTCAGGGAACAGGTGAATGGGAAATAATTGAACGTTTTCTGGAATTTAAAGATTTTGCTTGAAAGACAGACAGTGAAATTTCTGAAATGATTTTGAGTGCATTGGAAGGTCATGGTATTGACAGCAGATTGTCATGGTCAAGGCTATGATAATGGTACAAATATGTCAGGGGAAGTGAAGGGAGTTCAAGCACACATACTGCAAAAGAATCCACTGGCCACATACTCACCTTGTGCCTCCCATACTCTTAATCGTTTGGGTGTACGTGCAGCTCAGTCGTGCCCAGAAGTATCAACCTTTTTTGGCTGTGTGAATTGTCTTTACAATCTGTCAAGTGCCAGCCCAGAGCGATGGCCATCTCAAGGAAAAGACTGGCTGCTGTCTTAACCGCCTTTCAGACACGCGATGGAGTGAGCATGTTGCTGCGGTCCGACCAGTGGAAACTCATTTGTTGTCTGTCATCAACGCCCTAGAAATGCTTCTTGCTACCTGCAGCTTGACAAACAAAGCCAAATTTGAGACAAAGTTCTGAAAATCTACTTCATGGCTTTCAAGGCAATCTTCCTGCTCAGTTTCTGGGTAAAAGTTTTGCAGTGTATTGAGTATAGAAGCCTAATTCTTCAGTGAGGAAATATTTATCTGGACAGTGAAGCAGCTCACATTAATTAAAACCTCTTATGGCTGCGATCCCCGTACAGGGATCAACATCAGGGGAAATTTCAGAGTGACAACTAAAAATACAACGTCTAAACATTCTTGAAAATGCAAGTGTCTTACATCCTTAAGGCACTACAGGAAGAAATACAGGCTCTGCATAATCAATGGGACGCTCTTCTGGCAGAAGCTGTCACGGCTGTTGGAAGGAGAGGACCAAGGTGCAGCGTGGTGAGCGTCCATTTTCTTTAGTTTAATCAAAATGACGCCAAACTAAACACTACAAAACCATGAAGCTATAAACAGAGTCAACTTCCCACAAACACAGGTGGGAAAAAGGGTACCTAAGTATGGTTTCCAATCAGAGACAACGATAGACAGCTGTCCCAAACACAAAGAAATAGAAATCATAGAACACAAAACATAGAATGCCCACCCCAACTCACGCCCTGACCAAACCAAAATAGAGACATAAAAAGGATCTCTAAGGTCAGGGCGTGACAGAAGCCTCTATGGTGGCAAATGAAATGGGTGGTACTACTCAGTTTATTAGTGAACAGAGGAGCCACAAGAAAAAAAGAAAACATTTCCCTGATGAGATTGAAGAGGACATAGCAAATTAACAGAAGTCAGACACTGGATTTCACAACACAGTGTTTTATGTGGCTCTGGATAGTATAATCAGTCATTTGTACATGCGGTTCCACATGATTGCAGCAATATGCAAGTTTTCACCAATACATACATATTTAGAAAATGACTGAAAACCAAATTTGTGTATCTTGCCACAAATTGAGAAACAAGTACTCCAAAGATCTCACAGATGAATTTGAAAATGAAGTGCGACATCTAAAGACAATATATGGTGCAACTTTTTCAGATGGTCTTTCTCCTGTAGAGCTCCTAAAGGACATCCACAAGATGCAGCTACAGAGCATTTCTGGAGAGGTGTGCATTGCACTGCGAAACTTCTGTACAATGCCTGTAACAGTTGCTGGAGGTGAAAGTGCCTTCAGTAAGCTGAAACTTATAAAGAACTATCTAAGCTCTACAATGTGCCAAGACAGGTTGAACAGCCTTGCCATCCTTTTGAAAACCAGTTAGCTAGGAAATTTCACTTTAAAGACATAAATGAGTTTGCTCACTAGAAGGCTCAACGCTGGGCTCTTGAGGCAGTGTAACCTCTGAGTTTTCTTTACAGGGAACAAACACAAGGACAAATTCCTTAACCTGTTCTACCCAAGCCTGCCCGGGGATGGGCAAAATACTGTTTCAGAGAATTTTCTGCTATGGTTTATCTCCTGTTGAATTTACTCCGGAATGCCCACATAATGTCTTGACACTACAGTTGCAGTTTCACAGATGCTTGTTCTCTGTAGGTACCACATTTATACCTGCAATCCACATAGTTCAGGATTTTCTTTTATTTGGGGTATGTTATTTAGGCATATATTTAGGAATTATGCGTATGGCAGAAGAGGGTTAGCCTTGTTTATAAGAATTGGTAATAAATTATTTAATCTGAAACATGGATTATTGGTAATTTCTTCATTAAAATGGACTACAATACCATATATTAAAAAATAAGTAACCAATTGTGTAGATATTTATAATAAAGCATCTTAACAATCTCATGACACAGACAGCTTTTGTTAACATTAGGAACCAAACATGTTTGCAATTACTGTTAATATAGGCAAAGGATGAAGGTGGAAACTAGAATCTGCACAATTGTAGTATAGAGCAACAGAAGCTTATAGTTAGTACATTTATTAACACATTGTTCAGTACGTTATTTTAATCTCAAACATTCCGATTTCTATGTTAGGGGCCCGGTAGTTTTTTTTTCATGGGGCCTTTGAACTTTGCATGTCACCTGTCAGATGTGACTGGATCACAACCAGTCATATTTAGTATCCATAAAAGCAACATTCGCAATGTAAATTCAGGGAATTTCATTCATTTGGAGATTTGCTCAGTACTTGAAGGGTGATTAGAAAAACTCACATTTAGATGTCTTTGAAAGTGTTAGCACATTACTGCCATCTAGTGGAGGAAACATTTTAAAGCAGGTTATTCTGCAAATACACAACAATTAAACCATGTCAGATATAAGAATATTGGATACTTTATTGTACGTACAGTACCATCACATATAAACTCATCAAAAATAGCACAGCACTTTGAGATATCAGCTGATGTACGAAGGGCTATATGAATAAATTTGATTTGATCAAAAATAGAAATGTCCTCTCACTGTCAACTGCCTTTATTTTCGTAAACTTGTGTAATTATTTGTATGAACATAACAAGATTCAATAACTGAGACATA
The DNA here is from genome assembly GCF_018296145.1 of Oncorhynchus tshawytscha. Classification (NCBI taxonomy): domain Eukaryota; kingdom Metazoa; phylum Chordata; class Actinopteri; order Salmoniformes; family Salmonidae; genus Oncorhynchus; species Oncorhynchus tshawytscha. The sequence goes on from NC_056454.1 coordinate 38,019,777, forward strand.
AACTGAACAAGTTCCACAGACATGTGACTTACAGAAATGGAATGGTATCTGGTGTGGTCACCAGCTGCATTAAGTACTGCAGTGCATCTCCTCCTCATGGACTGCACCAGATTTGCTAGTTCTTGCTGTGAGATGTTACCCCACTCTTCCACCAAGGCACCTGCAAGTTCCCGGACATTTCTGGGGGATTGGCCCTAGCCCTCACCCTCCGATCCAACAGGTCCCAGATGTGCTCAATGGGATTGAGATCCGGGCTCTTCGCTAGCCATGGCAGAACATTGACATACCTGTCTTGCAAGAAATCACACACAGAATGAGCAGTATGGCTGGTGGCATTGTCATCCTGGAGGGTCATGTCAGGATGAGCCTTCAAGAAGGATACCACATGAGAGAGGAGGATGGCTTTCCTGTAACGCACAGCGTTGAGATTGCCTGCAATGACAACAAGCTCAGTCCGATGATGCTGTGACACACCACCCCAGACCATGTCGGACCCTCCAACTCCAAATTGATCCCGCTCCAGAGTACAGGCCTCGGTGTAATGCTCATTCCTTCGACGATACACGCAAATCCGATCATCGACCCTGGTGAGACAAAACCGCGACTCGTCAGTGAAGAGCACTTTTTGCCAGTCCTGTCTGGTCCAGCGACGGTGGGTTTGTGCCCACAAGCCCTCGGTCCAGCCTCTCTCAGCCTATTGCGGACAGTCTGAGCACTGATGGAGGGATTGTGCGTTCCTGGTGTAACTCGGGCAGTTGTTGTTGCCATGCTGTACCTGTCCCGCAGGTGTGATGTTCGGATGTACCGGTTCCACAGGTGCATGTTCATAAATTGTTTATGGTTCATTGAACAAGCATGGGAAACAGTGTTTAAACCCTTTACAACGAATATTTGTGAAGTTATTTGGATTTTTACGAATTATTAAGAAACAGTTCTGAAAAGGGGACGTTTCTTATTTTTCTGAGTTTATATATATGTATATATATATATATATATATATATATATGTGTGTGTGTGTGTGTGTGTGTGTGTGTGTGTATATATATATGTGTGTGTGTATATATATGTGTGTGTGTGTGTGTATATATATATATATATATATATATGTGTGTGTGTGTGTTAAGTATATGTTTATAAGCATAATCATAAAGCTTGTCTCATTTTTTACACTTCATCCTAAGTGCTTTACCTTAAAATGTTTAAACAGGCCTAAAACTGCTAGCTCTGTGGATGATGACTGCATTTGTTTGTTTATGTGCAACTCTGTGTTGTTTTTGTCGCACTGATTTGCTTCATCTTGGCCTGGTCGTAGTTGTAAATGAGAACTTGTTCTCAACTGGCCTACCTGGTTAAATAAAGGTGAAATAAATAAAATAACAAATAAAAAATTGGCCAGTAGTGAATAGATATGTAAAGACACAGTAATATCATGAAATCTCATTTTGTCTTAGCTTGTAACTTATTTTACACATTTTATTTTGATATTGTGGAAATTATGATTAATTTACAATTTTGTAAGAGATTATACATTTTTGGTTAAGGCAAATTAAGTCTGACATTTTAAAGTGGAAATTACAAACTTAAGAAGCCCTCGAATACATTACACTAAATTTCCTGCAACAACAGGGTGACCAAATTAAGATCCTACACCTGTACTGAACAAAAATATAAATGCCACACGTAAAGTGCTGTTCCCATGTTTCATGAGCTGAAATAAAAGATCCCAGAAATGTGCCATATGCACAAAAAACGTATTTCTCTAAGTTTGTGCAGAAATGTGTTTAAATTCCAGTAAAATGTGCAGTTTTGTCACACAACACAATGCCACAGATGTTTTGAGGGAGTGTGCAAATGGCATGCTGACTGCAAGAATTTCAACCAGAGTGGTTGCCAGAGAATTGAATGTTAATTTCTCTACCATAAGCCGCCTCCAATGTAATTTTAGAGAATTTGGCAGCACATCCAACCCGCCTCACAACCGCAAACCACGTGTAACCACGTCAGCCCAGGACCTCCACATCGGGCTTCTTGCCTGCGAGATCGTCTGAGGGGGTGCTGAGGCGTATTTCGGTTTGTAATAAAGCTCTTTTATGAGGAAAAACTCATTCTGATTGGCCGGGCCTGGCCTGGCTCCCAAGTGAATGGGCCTATGCCCTCCCAGGTCCACCCATTGCTGCACCCTTGCCCAGTCATGTGAAATCCATAGAATAGGGTCTAATGAATTTATGTCAATTGATTGATTTCCTTATATGAACTGTAAATCCGTAAAATCTTTGAAATTGTTGAATGTTGCGTTTATATTTTTGTTCGGTCTATATACAGTATATGCATTCAGAGAAGTAGGCCAATTGTCACAGCAATAGTTGTGTTCACAACTGTAAAGTATACCCTGTAATATACTATTTTGTATTTTTGACTACTTTTATTTCACTGCATTCCTAAAGAAAATAATGCAAGAAGAAGATAAGAAGAAGATCTAGCTAAGTTAGCTACAAAAATTAATGGAGAAGTCTGACCTTTCTTCAGCAGGTAGCTTTGGCCAGGCAGCTTCATCTTGTAGCAGGTTGAGCCTGCTAGCTAGTCAATAGCTAACTTCCAAATAAGTTCTCAATTTTTGCTAACATGAGTATTTTTATATTCTTTTCACACTCACACAGTCTAAACCTTTCTTTGTGCTGCCAACCTAAGCCGTAAACACACCTCTTAAGCCCTATGAGTATTCTGAGGGGACGTGTACTTCCAGGTATGAGCAAAAATACAAATCTAACAAATAAAATGGAATTCATTTTATTTTGTTTTCCTTTATTCCATGCCCAGTTTTTAGACAATAAATAAGAAAACAAGTAGACTTCTGATTTTTATTTGTCAAAATTAATAACAAAAAACAAGCCATTTTCTGTTTTTACATTCTCCATTTTGACTCTTAAATCAAAATAACGAAATGTACACGGACCCTGTTGCTTGGGCTGCCTTCTCCTCAAAACATTTTCCATTTGGATCGCTGGAAATATTACCAATGACATTGATCCTAAACAAAAATACTGCCTTTGCCTGCAGTTTAGAAAATTAATTGCCTGGAAGACTATTCAATACACAGAGACATGGGGACAAATTGGTCTGAATAACAGAAGTCAAAGAAATAAATAGACCCTAAAGGATCAGCGCTATCTGGCGAAATAAAGATTTTCTTCTGCTTCTTTCAACGCAGTAATCAAAATGATTTACACCCTCAGCTGAAAGATCCATACTCTCATTTTGTTCAGTGGTATATAGCTGCCAGTCAACCAGCACTTTTTTTCTAAGAGTGTAGAACTGCTTCTGCCTTTGTTGCTGATTAGAAATGGGAAATTCGTAGTTTTGCGTGCCCATCTCAGAGCTTCATCATGTCAGAAGTGTGTTCATCTTTATTTGCTTCATTCTACACCATGGGTATCAAACTCATTTTGCCTCGGTGGATGTATTCGGTCTTCAACGAGGTCTTGAGGGCAGCCCTGAAAATTGGTGAAATTTCCTCGTTGTCAAAATTAGCTAAAAAAGAATCCTCTATCCATTGTGATTGGAATATTCTATGCTCTCTGACTGTCTAACTCTCGTTTAGGTGAGTAGTCGCAACCAGGACATTCAAGAAACTGCAGCCTATGAACGTACAGTGAGGGGGAAAAAGTATTTGACCCCCTGCTGATTTTGTACATTTGCCCACTGACAAATAAATTATCAGTCTATAATTTTAATGGTAAGTTTAATGGTAGATGTTTTTAAACAGGTGAGAGACAGAATAACAACCAAAAAATCCAGAAAAACGCATGTAAAAAAATATATAAATTGATTTGTATTTTACTGAGGGAAATAAGTATTTGACCCCCTCTCAGTCAGAAAGATTTCTGGCTCCCAGGTGTCTTTTATACAGGTAACGAGCTGAGATTAGGAGCACACACTTAAAGGGTGTGCTCCTAATCTCAGTTTGTTACTTGTATAAAAGACACCTGTCCACAGAAGCAATCAATCAATCAGATTCCAAACTCTCAACCATGGCCAAGACCAAAGAGCTCTCCAAGGATGTCAGGGACAAGATTGTAGACCTACACAAGGCTGGAATGGGCTACAAGACCATCGCCAAGCAGCTTGGTGAGAAGTTGACAACAGTTGGTGCGATTATTTGCAAATGGAAGAAACACAAAATAACTGTCAATCTCCCTCGGCCTGGGGCTCCATGCAAGATCTCACCTCGTGGAGTTGCAATGACCATGAGAACGGTGAGGAATCAGCCCAGAACTACACTGGAGGATCTTGTCAATGATCTTAAGGCAGCTGGGACCATGGTCACCAAGAAAACAATTGGTAACACACTACGCCGTGAAGGACTGAAATCCTGCAGCGCCTGCAAGGTCCCCCTGCCCAAGAAAGCACATATACATGCCCGTCTGAAGTTTGCCAATGAACATCTGAATGATTCAGAGGACAACTGGGTGAAAGTGTTGTGGTCAGATGAGACCAAAATTGAGCTCTTTGGGATCAACTCAACTCGCAGTGTTTGGAGGAGAAGGAACGCTGCCTATGACCCCAAGAACACCATCCCCACCGTCAAACATGGAGGTGGAAACATTATGCTTTGGGGGTGTTTTTCTGCCAAGGGGACAGGACAACTTCACCACATCAAAGGGACGATGGAATGGGCCATGTACCGTCAAATCTTGGGTGAGAACCTCCTTCCCTCAGCCAGGGCTTTGAAAATGGGTCATGGATGGGTATTCCAGCTTGACAATGACCCAAAACACACGGCCAAGGCAACAAAGGAGTGGCTCAAAAAGAAGCACATTAAGGTCCTGGAGTGGCCTAGCCAGTCTCCAGACCTTAATCCCATAGAAAATCTGTGGAGGGAGCTGAAGGTTCGAGTTGCCAAACGTCAGCCTCAAAACCTTAAGGACTTGGAGAAGATCTGCAAAGAGGAGTGGGACAAAATCCCTCCTGAGATGTGTGCAAACCTGGTGGCCAACTACAAGAAACGTCTGACCTCTGTGATTGCCAACAAGGGTTTTGCCACCAAGTACTAAGTCATGTTTTGCAGAGGGGTCAAATACTTATTTCCCTCATTAAAATACAAATCAATTCATAAAAATTTTGACATGTGTTTTTCTGGATTTTTTCATGGTTATTCTGTCTCTCACTGTTCAAATAAACCTACCATTAAAAGTATAAGACTGATAATTTCTTTGTCAGTGGGCAAACATACAAAATCAGCAGGGGATCAAATACTTTTTTTCCTCACTGTAGGTCCATTATAATTGCTACACAGTTTATTATTTTAAAGTATATTAAGTTAATTTACCCCTGGGCTACACTGTCAATGGGAGAAGCTGAAGTAAATTGATTGTTTTCTTTAGAATAAGTTAATATTATAAATTAATATTGTGTCAAATGAGTGTCTTAGGTCTCTCTTTATGTAGTTTTGTGACGTCTCAAAGTAGATTGAAGTGGCTTTCAAATCCATTCACCATGTTGAATGGTTCAGAATTGATCCCAAATTGATCAGTGTTTCTAGTTTATTGACCCTCAGGATATCGCACCCAGGGGCACAGAGCCTGCCTTGATACAGTATACTGATTGATTTACAGCCAGACTGCCTTCATCATGTTAAATGAATGTGTCTATACAAGACTAAGTGGGCTTATGTCTGTAACCTCATTTGGTTAGTCTTAGCTCTTGGAAACCAACCCTGGGAGAAACAACATGACACTATTTTCTCAACAACAAAGTAAGTGTAAGCTCAATGCTTTTACCACCTACGAATCAGCTTAACACATTTCAGGAGATGAAGAGAGGGAGAAAGAGCGAGTGAGATGGAAAGAGAGAGGGAGAGAGAGACCACAATCTTTCTGCTTGTTCCTCTCCGTTTTATTTAGTCAGTGTGAACACAATCATTGCCTCTCTCATTTGACAGTCTTTCAGCGCTAAACATTCCCTGGGAACACTGGCCATTCATCAAGTAGTCAGTGCGGCAGACATCCATCATTGTCACCATGTAGCTGCAGCACCCACAGCCTGGCCTGCTGGGGTCGAGAGAGGGATTCAGGGAGGTCCTTCCATGCTTAAATGGACCTCTAAGGATTAGTGCACTCTGGGGAGATTGGGTGGGTGTGGTAATGTGGTATTAACGTAATTACACATACACGCCACCAGGTGGTGTAGCACTTCAGTACCTATTGGTATTGTTGTAAGAGTTTTGGAATGCACACTAACATTTGAGTGTGACTGCCTAACTGTTTCACCATGCTCTGGCTTAGTAATAAAGTAATCAGATTATAAAGAGCTACTCCGTCACTCCTTCTAAGCCATAAAGAGTTCCATGGGTTATTACAAGTGGCGACGAGGTAAAGGTAAAAGGACAACTGGATGCATGAAAAGTTTGCGTTCCACGGACATAAGGATTCACAAGCTGGAAGACTGAAGCTAGGTAAGCGGTAGGCCGGGAGTTGAAAATGGCAGCGAGTAGTGTGGACGAAATTGAGGAAATTGAGAACAAAGTTGGTGAAGCAACAGCTGTGCTGGAATGCGAACATTATGGCTGCTACTTTGAGAACACAAACTCTCGCATCTTTCACAACAAAAAGTGAGGGAGTCCGGGGGATGACTGGAGGGGCAATGGTGGAAGTGGAAGTATTGTGCGATTCTCTTGGCGTGAGAATGAGTGGAAGTTGGTGAAGAAGAGTGCAGTTAAAAGGGATAAAGTTGGAAATGAACAGCAGTTTATGGTTGGAGTGCAATTCACAAACAAATATGTTTTTTTGGGTGACCCATTTGTGGTCTCGTCTATGGAGAAGGAAAATTTGGGTAAAGTGAAATCGGTCAGAGTGACCAGAAGCGGTATGACGTTGAATTCCTGTGTGTCAAAACTGCTAAAGAAGACTCAACAAGATGTTGACGTATGATGTGGAAAGCTATGATTTTCAGAGTAGGGCACCGGGTTAAAGATGTCATCTGGTGTCTCGTTGGACATTGAGGCTGTGTGGTTAAGGGATAACATTCCAGGAGTGGTAGACAAACTTGAATCGAATGACAGACTTTGCTCCTTCTTTTATTCTATCGGTTTTACTGTTGTTTGGTGAAGTGGTTCTCCCAACTAATGCAAAACTTGGGTAGGTGAAATATGCAGAGATATGTACAGAAGCCGCTGCAGTGTTACAATTGTAAAAAGTTTGGACGCGTGGCAAGTGTTTGCCTAATAAATAAATATGTAGTAGTTGAAGAGTCAGATGAAGCATGTTGTTGTAATTGTGACGGGAATCACGTTTCCAGAGTGCCCTGTACAGATGGAGTTCGCAGTAACTAGGATCAGGGCCATCCAGCAGGTCTCAATGTGAATGCAGTGAAAATAGCTGAAGGAGTGAGTTTAAATGAGATGATAGTGGATGTCCCACAGTCTGCAGTGAAGCCATGCAGGAGAAGAATCTCAACACACTAATAGTGAAGAAGGTGGACTTTGTTGCGTTTTATAAGAGATCAATTACGCTAGTCAAACTAATAAAACATCTAAGAAGCTCAATATCACTGTGAAGGTGGCAAATAGCTTTCTGAATCTCTAGGATTTTACAGCCAAAGTGTTACAGGGAGTACTGAATGAAGAAGGTACCCCTCCCAGGTTCCTGAGCCTGTGTAGGGATCTGAATAGTACAGTTTTTGCGGGACTTTGGTGTGGTTTTTTTGGGGGGGGAGGGGTTAATTAGTATGAATTTGTTCATCCAAAACATATTTCGTTTTGAGGTATTTAGTAAATGGCCACAATGAGTGTAGTCTGCCAATAATTCTCGAATAAAGCTGAAGCTAGCTGCTAACAGAGAAATGGCTACCACAGTAGGATTGGTATTTCCCTTTGATCATCATACGCAATCGTTGGTGGAATACTGTGAAGTACTTGGTCATTTTTTCGAGGCAAACTAAATAGAAGATGATGACAAGAAAAAGCCATTCTGTTGAGTTCAGTGATAGGCCAAACCTACTGTCTTATGAGAAATATGCTGAGTCCTGGTAACCCTGGAGATCAACACTAAGGAACTGGTGGAGCTGCTAAAAGCACATTTCAACCAGAAGCAGAGTGAGATTGTGCTACGGTTTAAGTTTAAATCAAGGAACAGAAATGCAGAGGAGAGTGTTGTGGACTATGTAGCTGTGTTGCGTAAACTGGCACAACATTGTAATTATTGGGACAATCTTAAGGAAATGCTGAGAGGCTAGTTGGGGCATAAATAATGACCAGATCCAAATTAAGTTATTATCGGAGGCTGAACTTAACAATTTTGATAGAGCATTGGTCTTTGCTCAAGCAATGGAGACTGCCAACAAGGATGTGCTACAGTGCTAATGTGACAGTGCAGGGAAGTGTGCACATGAGGTGAGCAAGTGAAACCATTTTACAGATATAAAGGTGATCACATGGAATGTGGGTGCAATTTTTCAGGATGAAAACGCCATAAGTGTGGTAAGCTTTAACTTTTACTTCCTTTGCTTTGGTTCTGTCCAGCCTCTTTTCCCCAAAAATATATATTTTTTTTACTGGCATTTACAGAATTATCTGCTAGGGTTGTTGCAGGTAGGATATCTTTAACACGAGCTGTCTCCAATAAATCCATGTCTGTTTGGTGGGGGGGGATTGCCAAAGCCAGGGGAGATGTAGCTGTGCAATGAAGGATCGTACAGCTACAAAGCCTATTGTTTGGTAGGGAATACTGTTTGTAGATCAGTGATTCTACACTTTTCTCAAGCTGATCCTTTCCAATGGACTCGGAGGTTGTAGTAAAAATGGGTTAATAGAGCCCCACAGTGTAGGTGTCATAATACCCATAAAACCTAGCAGTCAAACAGGGAAATGGTTACAATCGTTTTTCCACCATTCATTTTTTCCGTATGACATTTTAGAAACATTTGTTTCGTGTAGACTTACCCTGGTGCAACGTTTTGATACCTTGTCCGAGAGAAATCTACAAGGTTGACTTCTATCAATATATTCGGCTCTATTTACACATATCTGAAAATGCTTGCACAAGACATTTCACATATACAGTACCAGTCAAAGTTTGGACACACCTACTCATTCAAGGGTTTTTCTTTATTTTTACCATTGTCTAAATTGTAGAATAATAGTGAAGCCAATAATACACAGAATCAAGTAGTAGCCCAAAAATGGTTAAATTTGTTTATATTTCAGATAATTAAAAGTAGCCACCCTTTGACTTGATGACAGCTTTGCACACTCTTGACGTTCTCTCAACCAGCTTCACCTGGAATTCTTTTCCAACAGTCTAGAAGGAGTTCCCACATATGCTGAGCACTTGTTGGCTGATTTTCCTTCACTCTGCGGTCCAACTCATCCCAAACCATCTCAATTGGGTTGAGGTCGGGTGATTGTGGAAGCCAGGTCATCTGATGCATCACCCCTTGGTCAAATAGCCCTTAGGTGACCCAACCTAATGACCCAACACAGCGTCACCAGCAAAGCACCTCCTCCATGCTTCACGGTGCGAACCACACACGCAGAGATAATCCACTCACCTACTATGCATCTCACATAGACAAGACCGTTGGAACCAAAAATCTCAAATTTGGACTCATCAGACCAAGGACAGATTTCCACTAGTCTAATGTCCATTGCTTGTGTTCTTGGCCCAAGCAAGTCTCTTCTTGGTGTCCTTTAGTAGTGGTTTCTCTGCCGCAATTCGACCATGAAGGCCTGATTCCCACAGTCTCTTCTGAACAGTTGATGTTGAGATGTGTCTGTTACTTGAACTCTGAAGCATTAATTTTGGCTGCAATTTCTGAGGCAGGTAATTCTAATGAACATATCCTCTGCAACAGAGGTAACTCTGGGTCTTCTTTTCCTGTGGTGGTCCTCATGAGAGCTAGTTTCATCATAGCACTTGATGGTTTTTGCAACTGCACTTCAAGAAACTTTCAAAGTTCTTAATGTTCCGGATTGACTGGCCATGTCTTAAAGTAATGATGGACTGTCATTTTCTCTTTGCTTATTTGAGCTGTTCTTGCCATAATATGGACATGGTCTTTTACCAAATAGAGTTATCTTCTGTATACCACCCCTACCTTGTCACAACACAACTGATTGGCTCAAATGCATTAAGAAGGAAAGAAATTCCATAAATTAACGTTTAACAAGGCACGCCTGTAAATTGAAATGCATTCCAGGACTACCTCATGAAGCTTGTTGCCAAGAGTGTGCAAAGCCGTCATCAAGGCAAAGGGTGGCTACTTTGAAAAATATATTTTGATTTGTAAAACATTTTTTGGTTACAACACGATTACATGTGTTATTTCATATTTTTGATGTCTTCACTATTATTCTACAATGTAGAAAATAGTAAAAATAAAGAAATCCTTGACTGAGTAGGTGCGTCCAAACCTTTGACTGGTACTAACATATATAAAAAGCCAACCTTTTCAACCAATACAAATATATACACTGCTCAAAAAAATAAAGGGAACACTTAAACAACACAATGTAACTCCAAGTCAATCACACTTCTGGGAAATCAAACTGTCCATTTAGGAAGCAACACTGATTGACAAATTTCACATGCTGTTGTGCAAATGGGTTAGACAACAGGTGGAAATTATAGGCAATTAGCAAGACACCCCCAATAAAGGAATGGTTCTGCAGGTGGTGACCACAGACCACTTCTCAGTTCCTATGCTTCCTGGCTGATGTTTTGGTCACTTTTGAATACAACCCACACAAGTGGCTCAGGTAGTGCAGCTCATCCAGGATGGCACATCAATGCGAGCTGTGACAAGAAGGTTTGCTGTGTCTGTCAGCGTAGTGTCCAGAGCACGGAGGCGCTACCAGGAGACAGGCCAGTACATCAGGAGACGTGGAGGAGGCCGTAGGAGGGCATCAACCCAGCAGCAGGACCGCTACCTCCACCTTTGTGCAAGGAGGAGCACTGCCAGAGCCCTGCAAAATGACCTCCAGCATGCCACAAATGTGCATGTGTCTGTTCAAACGGTCAGAAAGAGACTCCATGAGGGTGGTATGAGGGCACAACGTCCACAGGTGGGGGTTGTGCTTACAGCCCAATACCGTGCAGGACGTTTGGCATTTGCCAGAGAACACCAAGATTGGCAAATTTACCACTGGCGCCCTGTGCTCTTCACAGATGAAAGTAGGTTCACACTGAGCACATGTGACAGACGTGACAATCTGGAGACGCAGTGGAGAACGTTCTGCTGCCTGCAACATCCTCCAGCATGACCGGTTTGGCGGTGGGTCAGTCATGATGTGGGGTGGCATTTCTTTGGGGGGCCGCACAGCCCTCCATGTGCTCGCCAGAGGTAGCCTGATTGCCATTAGGTACCGAGAGGAGATTCTCAGACCCCTTGTGAGACCATATGCTGGTGCGGTTGGCCCTGGGTTCCTCCTAATGCAAGACAATGCTAGACCTCATGTGGCTGGAGTGTGTCAGCAGTTCCTGCAAGAGGAAGGCATTGATGCTATGGACTGGCCCGCCCGTTCCCCAGACCTGAATCCAATTGAGCACATCTGGGACATCATGTCTCGCTCCATCCACCAAAGCCACGTTGCATCACAAACTGTCCAGGAGTTGGCGGATGCTTTAGTCCAGGTCTGGGAGGAGATCCCTCAGGAGACCATCCTCCACCTCATCAGGAGCATGCCCAGGCGTTGTAGAGAGGTCATACAGGCACGTGGAGGCCACACACACTACTGAGCCTCATTTTGACTTGATTTAAGGACATTACATCAAAGTTGGATCAGCCTGTAGTGTGCTTTTCCACTTTAATTTTGAGTGTGACTCCAAATCCAGACCTCCATGGGTTGATAAATTTGATTTCCATTGATAATTTTTATGATTTTGTTGTCAGCACATTCAACTATGTAAAGAAAAAAGTATTTAATAAGAATATTTCATTCATTCAGATCTAGGATGTGTTATTTTAGTGTTCCCTTTATTTTTTTGAGTAGTGTATATATCTGACTGTTATTGAATGAAAGTGACATTATTTTCCAATATGCTGTGGTATCCATAATAATCATCCATTTCTTGCTGGTGTTAAGGTGGTGCTGATGAGAATGCATTCACGCTTCAGTTTTGTCACGAATCTTGTTCTAGAGGCAGCTCTGCAGAGTGGTCACGAGTTGGCACAGCCACAAAGTCAGAAAATATTATTTTAAACCACTAACCACACTGCTAACCTTAGTGCATAACCTTAATTTTAAGACAAATACACTTGTTTTCATATGTTTACAATAAAGCCGAATTTGCAGCTGGACAATCTAGCGGAATTCTCTCAGTGCATCCTCCAAGACCAGACTCATCCCAATAAATGTCAACCTGCGCACGCATCACGTTGGCACGACCCATAATGCACAGCGAGCCGTTCCGTCAAACACGTAAACATACGAGTTTCTTAACGCATTCATGTCCCCGTCGGAACTCGAAATGTCCAACTTGCTAACTGGTTTACACGCGGCACGTGTACAACTATCCAGTTAGCAATACGGAACTACCTAGTTTCGACTAATATCGAACGCGGCATCTATCCTGCGTGTACGTTTGCGCCACAACAGATTGTAGGCAAATAAAAACGGTGCCCGGTGATGCTACGTTACAAGAAATAAACTACTTTGCGGTGAGTGTTGCATTAACACACGCATCTGTTCAGGTTAGCTCACAAAATAACAATTAATGTTATATGTTTGGAAAGCCATGTTAGTTTAGCTCTTGACAGCTAGTTAATGTTAGCTAGAGTGCAGTAGCTTGCTAACTTACAGTACTAGGAGAGAGCAAAAGGAGAGTAGCTAGCTAAAAAAGGTGGCCCCTTTTTTAATTGATATTATGCGACATGGATAAAGGTGGCTATGCATTCCCATTTAATAACTGAGTAGTCCTACTATTAAATGTAACGTTAAGATAACTAGCTAGTGATGTTTGCTAACTTGCTATCACATTTTGCACCATCATCGACAAATGATTTGGCCAGCATTCTGCTGATCAACCTAGCTAGCTTTAGTTCAGTGTTTCTGAGCTATCAATCGCTTATGCATGTACCATATCCTGGTAAACAATGGAGAGACAAATGCAGGCTCACTCAAGACAAATGTAGCCAGTTAGCTTACTATCCAGGGGCTTGGAGAGGGCACATTTTTCGCGAGGCGTATGAAGTAGCCCAATCTGTACTCTTGAAGCCTACAGTTACTCCTTAACCATATGTAACGTTAGGTGTGTATCAATTTAAATGAACCTCTTTGTTTTTTGAAAATGATTTATCACTGATATGAAAGGTAAGGAGGTCCTTATGCTTCCAAAACCGCTCCCGAGTGGCGCAGCGGTCTAACATGCTGACCAGACCTGACACGTCGCGTGCCGAGCGTCGCAAAATACATTTAGAATTCCATGTTATTCAATTATTGCACCCACACTGCTCGCGCGCGCCAACGAGCGTCTGTGTTGCTGAAAGACCCTGTCTGTCAAAGATAATTTTAAAAAATCCAAATAACTTCACAGATCTTGATTGTAAAGGGTTTAAACACTGTTTCCCATGCTTGTTCAATGAACCATAAACAATTGCGGTCAAACGACCACCCCTCATCACTGTCAAACGCTCCCTAAAACACTTCAGTGAGTAGGCCTTTCTAATCGACCTGGCCCAGGTGTCCTGGAAGGATATTGACCTCATTCCATCAGTAGAGGATGCCTGGTTGTTCTTTAAGTGTTTTCCTCACCATCTTAAATCAGCATGGCCCTTTCAAAAAATGTAGAACCAGGGACAGATATAGCCCTTGGTTCACTCCAGACCTGACTGCCCTTGACCAGCACAGAACATCCTTTGGTGTATTGCATTAGCATCGAATAGCCTCCGCGATATGATACTTTTCAGGGAAGTCAGGAACCAATATACACAGGCAGTTAGGAAAGCAAAAGCTAGCTTTTTCAAACAGAAATTTGCATCCTGTAGCACTAACTCCAAAAACTTCTGGGACACTAAAGTCCATGGAGAATAAGAGCACCTCCTCCCAGCTGCCCACTGCACTGAGGCTAGGAAACACTGTCATCACCGATAAATCCACGATAACTGAGGATTTCAATAAGCATTTTTCTACGGCTGGCCATGCTTTCCACCTGGCTACCCCTATCCCGAAAACAGCCCTGCACCCCTCACTGCAACTTGCCCAAGCCTCCCCCATTTATCCTTCACCCAAATCCAGTTTATTAGCCCAAAAACTAATTAAAAAGGCAGACTAAACGGAGCACAGAGATATATATATATACACACACACAAAATCTTTCCCTCAGCCATTACATGCGGAAACGGTCAGAAAGTTGATGTTCTGAAAGAGCTGCAAAATCTGGACCCCTACAAATCAGCCGGGCTAGACCATATGGATCCTGTCTTTCTAAAATGATCTGCTGAAATTGTTGCAACCCCTATTACTAGCCTGTTCAACCTCTCAGATCTTCTGAGATCCCCTAAGATGGGAAAGCTGCCACAGTCATCCCCCTCTTCCAAGGGGGAGACACTAGACCCAAACTGCTACAGACATATCTATCCTACCCTGTCTTTCTAAAGTCTTCGAAAGCCAAGTTAATGATCAGATCACCGACCATTTCGAATCCCACTGTACCTTCTCCGCTATGCAATCTGGTTTCCAATCTAGTCATGAGCGTGGCTGAGGTCAACCCAAGGTCCTTTACGATATCGTAACCGCCATCGATAAGAGACAATACTGTGTAGCTGTATTCATCAACCTGGCCAAGGCTTTCGACTCTGTCAATCACAACATTCTTATTGGCAGTCTCAGCAGCCTTGGTTTCTTAAATTACTGCCTCGCCTGGTTCACCAACTACTTCTCAGACTCTCTTCTCTGTATACATCAATGATGTCGCTCTTGCTGCTGGTGATTCTCTGATCCACCTCTACGCAGACGACACCATTCTGTATACTTCTGGCCCTTCTTTGGACACTGCGTTCACTAACCTCCAGACATGCTTCAATGCCATTACAACTCTTCCTTCCATGGCCTCCAACTGCTCTTAAATGCAAGTAAAACTAAATGCATGCTCTTCAACCGATCACTACCTGCCCGCCCGTCCAGCATCAATACTCTGGACGGTTCTGTCATAGAATATGTGGACAACTACAAATACCTAGATGTCTGGTTAGACTATAAACTCTCCTTCCAGACTCACATTAAGCATCTCCAATCCAAAATTATATCTAGAATCGGCTTCCTATTCCGCAACAAAGCCTCCTTCACTCATGCTGCCAAACACCCTTGTAAAACTGACTATCCTACCGATCCCTGACTTTGGTGACGTAATTTACAAAATAGCCTCCAACGCTCTACCCAGACTGCATCCAATTTGCTATCACAGTGCAATCCGTTTTGTCACCAAAGCCCCATATACAACTCCCCACTGCGACCGACTACTCCCAATGCTCTTGTTGGCTGGCCCTCGCTTCATATTTGTCGCCAAACCCACTGGCTCCAGGTCATCTATAAGGCGAGGCTTTACCGAGAAAAGACTTCTCAGCTCACTGGTCAACATAGCAGCACCCACCCGTAGTACGCACCCCA
Source organism: Oncorhynchus tshawytscha (assembly GCF_018296145.1). Lineage (NCBI taxonomy): Eukaryota > Metazoa > Chordata > Actinopteri > Salmoniformes > Salmonidae > Oncorhynchus > Oncorhynchus tshawytscha. The sequence goes on from NC_056454.1 coordinate 38,035,375, forward strand.
GCAGGTATATTTCACTGGTCACCCCCAAAGCCAATTCCTCATTTGGCCGCCTTTCCTTCCAGTTCTCTGCTGCCAATGACTGGAATGAACTGCAAAAATCGCCAGAGACTCCTAATCCCCTCACTATCTTTAAGCACCAGCTATCAGAGCAGCTCACAAATTACTGCACCTGTACATAGCCCATCCAACTACCTCATCCCCGTACTGTTATTTATTTATTTTGCTCCTTTATATCCCAGTATATCTACTTGCACATCTATCACTCCAGTGTTTTAATTGCTATACTGTAAAAAGAAATTTCCACTTTGGCCCATTTATTGCCTTACCTCTCTTATCCTACCTCATTTGCACATATACACATTTTATTTGTCAAATACACATGGTTAGCAGATGTTAATGCGAGTGGAGCGAAATGCTTGTCCTTCTAGTTCCGACAATGCAGTAATGACCAACGAGTAAGCTAACCTAACAATTCCACAACTACAAACTTATACACACAAGTGTAAAGGGATAAAGAACATGTACATAAAGATAAATGAATGAGTGATGGTACAGAACGGCATATGCAAGATGTAGTAGATTGTATCGAGTACAGTATATACATATGAGATGAGTAATGTAGGGTATGTAGACATATTAAGTAGCATTGTTTAAAGTGGCTAGTGAGATTTTTTACATCAATTTCCATTATTAAAGTGGCTGGAGTTGAGTCAGTGTGTTGGTAGCAGCCACTCAATGTTAGTGGTGGCTGTTTAACAGTCTGATGTGCAGACCTCACTACCCTCTGGAGAGCCTTACGGTTGTGGGCGGAGCAGTTGCCGTACCAGGCGGTGATGCTTTCGCTTGTGCATCTGTAGAAGTTTGTGAATGCTTTTGGTGACAAGCCAAATTTCTTCAGCCTCCTGAGGTTGAAGAGGCGCTGCTGCGCCTTCTTCACGATGCTGTCTGTGTGAGTGGACCACTTCAGTTTGTCCGTGATGTGTACGCCGAGGAACTTAACTTACTACCCTCTCCACTACTGTCCCGTCGATGTGGATAGGGGGGTGCTCCCTCTGCTGTTTCCTGAAGGACGCGGCTGGGGATGCCGTCTTGGCCTGCAGCCTTGCGTGGGTTTTACTCACGTCGGCTGCAGTGAAGGAGAGTCCACAGGTTTTGGTTGCTTGCCGTGTCAGTGGCACTGTATTGTCCTCAAAGAAGTTATTTAGTCTGTCTGGGAGCAAGACATCCTTGTCTCACGATGGGGCTAGTTTTCTTTTTGTAACCCGTGATTGACTGTAGATCCTGCCACATACCTCTTGTGTCTGAGCCGTTGATTTGCGACTACTTTGTCTCTATACTGACGCTTAGCTTGTTTGATTGCCTTGCGGAGGGAATAGCTACACTGTTTGTATTCGGTCATGTTTCTGGTCACCTTGCCCTGGTTAAAAGCAGTGGTTTGCGCTTTCAGTTTCACCCGAATGCTGCCATCAATCCACGGTTTCTGGTTTGGGAATGTTTTAATCGTTGCTATCGGTACAACATGTTCAATGCACTTTCTAATGAACTCGCTCACCGAATCAGCGTATTCGTCAATGTTGTTGGACGCAATGCGGAGCCCAATCCAATGCGGAGCCCAATCCAATGCGGAGCCCAATCCAATGCGGAGCCCAATCCAATGCGGAGCCCAATCCAATGCGGAGCCCAATCCAATGCGGAGCCCAGTCCAATGCGGAGCCCCAAGTCCAATGCGGAGCCCAAGTCCAATGCGGAGCCCAGTCCAATGCGGAGCCCAATCCAATGCGGAGCCCAATCCAATGCGGAGCCCAATCCAATGCGGAGCCCAATCCAATGCGGAGCCCAATCCAATGCGGAGCCCAATCCAATGCGGAGCCCAATCCAATGCGGAGCCCAATCCACGTGATTGAAGCGTGGAATCAGATTGGTCGGATCAGCGTTGAACAGACCTGAGCGCGGGAGCTTCTTGTTTTAGTTTCTGTCTGTAGGCTGGGAGCAACAAAATGGATTCGTGGTCAGCTTTTCCGAAAGGAGGGCGGGGGAGGGCCTTATATGCGTCGCGGAAGTTAGAATAAGAATGATCCAGGGTTTTACCAGCCCTGGTTGCGCAATCGATATGCTGATACAATTTAGGGAGGCTTGTTTTCAGATTAGCCTTGTTAAAATCCCCAGCTACAATGAATGCAGCCTCAGGATATGTGGTTTCCAGTTTGCATGGAGTCAAATAAAGTTCGTTCAGGGCCATCTGTGTCTGCTTGGGGGGAGGGATATATACGGCTATGATTATAGTCGAAGAGAATTCCCTTGGTAGATAATGCGGTCGACATTTGATTGTGAGGAATTCTAAGTCAGGTGAACTGAAGGACTTGAGTTCCTGTATGTTATGATCACACCACGTCTCGTTAATCATAAGGCATACCACCCCCGCCCCTCCTCTTACCAGAAAGCTGCTTGTTTCTGTCGGCGCGATGCGTGAAGAAACCAGCTGGCTGTACCGACTCTGATAGCCTGTCTCGAATGAGCCATGTTTCCGTGAAGCAAAGAATGTTAGACTGCCTGTTACACGAATGCAGTAAGCCAAGGTAAGTTGCTAGCTAGCATTAAACGTATCTAATAAAAAAACAATAAATCATAATCACTTGTTAACTACACATGGTTGTTGATATTACTAGATATTATCTAGCGTGTCCTGCGTTGCATACAAGTATCTGACTCAGCGGTGGTAGGCAGAAGCAGGCGCGTAAACATTCATTCAAACAGCACTTTTGTGCGTTTTACCAGCAGCTCTTCGTTGTTCGTCAAGCATTGCGCTGTTTATGACTTCAAGCCTATCAACTCCCGAGATGAGGCTAGTGTAACCGAAGTGAAATGGCTAGCTAGTTAGCGCGTGCTAATAGCGTTTCAAATGTCATGCGCTCTAAGCCTTCTAGTAGTTGTTCCCCTTGCTCTGCATGGGTAACGCTGCTTCGACGGTGGCTGTTGTCGTTGTGTTGCTGGTTCGAGCCCAGGGAGGAGCGAGGAGAGGGACGGAAGCTACACTGGCAGTATACACTGCCTATAAAAACATCCAATAGTCAAAGGTTAATGAAATACAAATGGTATAGAGGGAAATAGTCCTATAATAACTACAACCTAAAACTTCTTACCTGGGAATATTGAAGACTCATGTTAAAAGGAACCACCAGCTTTCATATGTTCTGAGCAAGGAACTGAAACGTTCGCTTTCTTACATAGCACATATTGCACTTTTATTTTCTTCTCCAACACTTTGTTTTTGCTTTATTTAAACCAAATTGAACATGTTTCATTATTTATTTGAGGCTGAATTGATTTTATTGATATATTAATTTAAAATAAGTGTTCATTCAGTATTGTTGTAATTGTCATTATTACAAATACATTTCAAAAAATTGTCAGATTAATCGGTATCGGCGTTGAAAAATCATAATCGGTCGACCTCTAGAGGACGTTACTTTTTTTGCTGAATTTTGTCTTCCTGTCGTTCTTGGGTCCACACACATCGCAGCATTTCTTGTTGCTTCCGGCTGAAATCTAGAATGGTGAGAACTTAGTTCAGGAATTTGACTTATATCTCACTTGGATATATAGTTACAGCAGGCCAGGGAAGGAGAGTCAGGCACACACGTGCAACAACATCACTCGCACTTACTTCTGGTATTGGAGTTGTTGGTTCGAGTGGATGGGGCACCAGCATCCTCCTCCTGAATGCTACTCATGATGGCTGCAGAAGCTGGGGTCCTTGGAATATGTTGCAGCCTCTGGATTTGAGGTCTTACCAATGCCTTGCCCAGCTTCTCGAAAAAGAGCCGTCTCCTCTGGAGCTTCTCTATGTTCCAATCTGGGTTCAACGCCATCCAGATGACGAACGTGTTGTATGCCGAGATGTCCAAGATGTTGATGATTATCCAGCGTAGGGTTCTCCTTTTGCAGCTATAGCCAGTAACCAGCTTGCCTAAATTGTCCACCCCTCCTTTTGTGGAATTGTAATTTATTATGATTTCTAGTTTTTGACACTCCTGCCCACAGATTCTCCCATCCCTATGCAGCGTACTCATGAGTACCACATTTTTGCCTTTCTTTGGCACATAGGACACTAGGGATGTGTCTGCCATGAACTCAAATTTGTAGGAATTGGTAGGCCTCTTCTGTGTATTCAACAGCAGAAGTGGGAGCGCTGGCTTGTTTTTTTTTTTTCGTACTGTTCTTACCATCGTCAGCTTCCTCTTGAGGAGCTCCTGTCCCAGCTTGTGCGAAGTAAAAAAAGTTATCGCATGTGATGTTGTGCCTACGGAGTCCCTGTGTCACGTCCAGGACAACCCGCATCCCTTGGTTCTTCTCAGGGGCTCCTCCATCTGGCTTCCCTGTATACACTTGCAAGTTCCACACATATGAAGCAGCATCACAGGCAGCCCAGATCATGATTCCATATTTTGTGGTATGTACTGCCTGAAGGGGCAGCGGACCCTAAATTGCATACACTGCTCATCAACAGTAATGTTGGGACCAGTGTTATAAAACAGGTTAACCTGTTTGGGGTAGGGGGCAGCATTTTCACTTTTGGATAAATAGCGTGCCCAAACTGAACTGCCTCCTCCTCTGTCCCAGATCCTAATATATGCATATTAGTATTGGATAGAAAACACTCTGAAGTTTCTAAAACTGTTTGAGTTATGTCTGTGTATAACAGAACTTATTTAGCAGGCAAAACCCCAAGGACAAACCATTCAGATGTTGTCTCTTCAATATGTTTTCATGGGGAATCCAGAATTTCCTGCAGTTTCTACCGCTTCCACTGGATGTCACCAGTTTGTAGAAATTGGTTGAGGTTTTTCCTTTGTGTAATGAAGAAGTACCATAGCTCAGAACGAACGTCACTTCACGTGTACCTTTTTTGATAGAGGCGCGTAACCAGAAAAGTCTGTTTGTTTTGCTACTAGAAGCGTCAGTTTGTTTTGCTCCTGTATTGAACACAGATCATCCTGTCTTCAATTTGATAGATTTTATATACGTTTAGAAATACCTAAAGTTGTATTACAAAAGTAGTTTGAAATGTTTTGGCCAAGTTTTACAGGTAACTTTTGAGATTTTTTAGCGACGTTGCGTAATTTGGAAGCAGTTTTTCTGGATCAAACACTCCAAATAAATTGACGTTTTGGCTATATCGACGGAATTAATCGAACAAAAGGACCATTTGTGATGTTTATGGGACATATAGGAGTGCCAACAAAAGAAGCTCGTCAAAGGTAAGACATGATTTATATATTATTTCTGCCTTTTGTGTCGCGCCTGCAGAGTTGAAATATGCTACTCTCATTGTTTATTCTTGTGCTATCATCAGATAACAGCATCTTGTGCTTTCGCCGAAAAGCCTTTTTGAAATCTGACATGTTGGCTGGATTCACAACGAGTGTAGCTTTAATTTGCTATCTTGCATGTGTTCGATTTTTATAGAAATGAATTTGAATTTGGCGCTCTGCATTTTCCCTGGCTATTGGCCATGTGGGACGCAACCATCCACTTGTCCCACACGGACCTGATTGCAGCTAGCTTGTCTTTGCTGCCTAGCTGGTCTGGTGTCTCTGTTATTGAAGACGATTAATCCTGGAAATAATGTGGAAGTTTTCCCAGAGGCGTGGTTGCACTGAAAAGATCTCTGCCAGTGTCTGCATCCCAAAGGGATTCTGTGGATTTCCCATTGGATCTGAAAACGCCAGCAAGGATAAGAACCCCAAAGTATGCATGTAAATGAGTTTGGTCCATTTCCTTCCATCTCTCTCCAAAAACGCACCTTCCCTCCAAATTAGTGCAGTCAAGAAAGATTTTTTGGGATTGTGTCTGGCATGAACAGTTCAAAGACGATTTTATGTCCTGCACATGAGTAACCGCCATCCGCGTTGGCCCTGGTTGCATCCTTATCACATTGGCAGCCATGAAGGGTGGGTCATTCCTTGGGAAAAAAACGTTTTACTAACATGTTTATCCCCATGCTGACGGACTGGTCCTGGGGCTGGCTGCTGACGGACTGGTCCTGGGGCTGGCTGCTGACGGACTGGTCCTGGGGCTGGCTGCTGACGGACTGGTCCTGGGGTCCTGGGGCTGGGGCTGGTCCTGGGGCTGGCTGCTGACGGACTGGTCCTGGGGCTGGCTGCTGACGGACTGGTCCTGGGGCTGGCTGCTGACGGACTGGTCCTGGGGCTGGCTGCTGACGGACTGGTCCTGGGGCTGGCTGCTGACGGACTGGTCCTGGGGCTGGCTGCTGCTGGTGGGGCTGGACTGGTCCTGGGGCTGGCTGCTGACGGACTGGTCCTGGGGATGGCTGCTGACGGGCTGGTCCTGGGGATGGCTGGGGGTCAATCTCATCCTCTTCTTCTAACTCTGTCAGATTCTGAATTGACAAACATGATCCTCATATTCTGAAAATTCTTCATCTTCCAAAGTGGAAGATGCTCCTTCCATGCTAGCTTCTCTGTGTGCAAAAATGGTTTCTAAGGCCCCCTGAGCAGAGATTTTTGCCATACTGATTCATTGTGTTAAGGAGCCACACACGCAAAGCTGTTTTATGTGTCCCTCTCAATTTGCACCTGGCTGGGTTAGTGTGGGAAAATACTGCGTTTTTATTACTTTTTTTACAATGTATCGTAATAACATTTGTACAGGCTCCCGTCAAGACGTTGTGTAGTTTCTCACACTACAACGGGTAAAGAGTGCGAGAAAAGCAAGAGACAGGTTCTTGTCGTTTGTTGGAACAGCAGGCCCAGGGAGGTAGAACACAGGTGACGGCACACAGAAAACCTTTTGTTTAATTTTTACTTGTTTTTACCTACATGAGCACTTTTATTACCTTCGAAACCACATATGTAATATGAATATGTAAGGGGGTGTTATTTTGCATGTTCTTCACAGAAAATGAGCCAAGGCCAATGAGTCTCAGGCTATTCATTGTATAAGTTTTATTTTAGTAAACATTGAAAACGCACAAGTTTTTAACAAAACTTCCCCATACAGAAGACGCCTTCTTCCAATGACTGCAGTGTAATGGAACTGAGATTCATGACCAAGGGCAAGCTATTAGCACTTTGAAAAACTGCTATCCAAGGTACCGAACCGTGGCAGACAAAGATTAGTCCTGCACTAACTTCAGTTGTCCCATTTATTATGATCTATTCTAGTGTTACACAAGGCTACCCAAAATAATGTGAATTAGCTATAGCTATGGTAATATTGATATGCTGGCAATTCTGTTAAACTAGGCCTATTTTATCAGAATGCTAATGAATTCACAAATATCATGCTCTATGAACATGTTCCATTTTTTTCTTTTAGGTTTCCAGTGAGTGTGTAGAGCTAGCCAGCTGTATGATGTCAATGGTCTTGTTTGCCTCTGTGGTACGGGTGGTGGACGGTCTACCCCTGTCTGCCTCCACAGACTACGAGCAGGACAAAGGCCTTCAGGAAACCAAGAAGCAAGTCAAAGCACTGTCTAAGAAGCTCAGCCAGTTCCCTGACCGATGCACTCTGAAGGCTGGACAGTACAATATCAAGTAAGTTGCAAGTCACACTTAATGGGATACTTCAGGAGGTTTTGCTAACTAGTGCTAGGCCAGTTGCTAACTAGCGTTACCCATAGACTTCCAGTCATTGTGCTAACATGCTAAGTATAATTTAACTGAATCATAATCATAAAGGGTGGTATAGGGTTTGGTTTTTCCATTTATGTTTTGAGGTTGGACTTGAGTACGTATAGCTTGTTAGCACATAGACTGCACCGATTGGTGACCTCGTTAGTCAGTATGTGTTACACCTGTGCTGGTTGCCATCTCATTAGTGTTAAGGTGTTTCACCTGTGCTGGCCTTGGTGCTATTTATGAGGGGCTGGCCCAGTGCTCTAGTTGTCTTCATAGATGCTGGGGGTTAACACCATTAGTTGGCTATCCCCATTTTTATTTCTAACAAACAAACCTTTATCTGCTTTTGTTTTGTCACCTTTTTGGAATGTTTCCTGTCTGTTTGGTGGGTTTTTATTTTGGTTTGCTTCTTAGGCAAATTTTAGTGGGGGTTCATGGTGCATGTCTTTTAGGTCCCAGTTGTTGTTGCTATAACTTTCAGTGGACTTAGTTTGAGCAACACTTTTTTTTGGGGGGTCTTCCTGGGGAATGTAACAAAATGGGGTCTCGTCCAGGAAGTCACTCTAGTCACCTACTCTGAAGCTCTGCTGTGCCCAAATATATTTGAGTATTCAAAATACACTTTTGTGGTAGTTTGTCACTGACCTTGTAAGATTGGTGGAATCATTTTGAAAGTTGTATAAACACACAGGCTAATAAAAATGTAAAAAGGGCCATGGACTCTTTTAATTTAAAAAAAAATTATAATTATTATTTATTTAATTTTACCCCCTTGTTCTCCCCAATTTCGTGGTATCCAATTGTTAGTAGCTACTATCTTTTGTCTCATCGCTACAACTCCCGTACGGGCTCAGGAGAGACGAAGGTCGAAAGTCATGCGTCCTCCAATACACAACCCAACCAAGCCACACTGCTTCTTAACACAGCGCGCATCCAACCCGGAAGCCAGCCGCACCAATGTGTCGGAGGAAACACTGTGCACCTGGGAACCTCGATCTGCGCCCGGCCCGCCACAGGATTCGCTGGTGCGCGATGAGACAAGGATATCCCTACCGGCCTAACCCGGACGACGCTAGGCCAATTGTGCGTCGCCCTGAGGACTTCCCGGTTGGTTACGACAGAGCCTGGGCGCGAACCCAGAGTCTGGTGGCACAGCTGGCGCTGCAGTACAGCGCCCTTAACCACTGCGCCACCGGGGAGCCTCCGGCCATGGACTCTTGTCCCATCACTTGAGCGTGATGGGACAAGGACATCTCTGCCAAACCCTCCCCTAACCCGGACGACGCTGGGCCAATTGTGCGCCGCCTCATGAGCCTGGACTCGAACCAGGATCTCTTGTGGCACAGCTAGCAACTGCGATGCAGTGCCTTAGACCACTGCGCAACTCGGGAGGCCTCACACAATCAGAATTGTAGTAGTTTTTTTTGTTTGTTTTGCAGACTTGAGCTCATAAGGTATATGTATAGGCTCTAATATGCATACGGGCGTTTTGAATGAGTCATCACTTTAGAGACCCCAACCAACACATGTCCAGAGTGCATAAGAGGAGATTACCGTGACTCAACGGTAGTGTGGAATCTTTCTGTGGTCATGACTGCCGATGTGTCGGTAAAACGGTCACCTTGATTCTGTCCTATTGCTGATGTCACAACAAAGTGCACTTTTCCTTGTTTTGTGAATATCTATTAAAGCTCTTTCCTGAAATGCTCCAATTCCCCTAATATGAGTTTTGTGACAGCCTGACAATTGTAATTGACCAAACTGTTTCAAGAAACACAACTGCGGCATTACAAAATCCATCTGTTCACATGGACATGGGTTATTAGTCACTTGGTCCCATTAATGCCGTGTTCAAAAGCGCCGGCCATTTTTAGATCGGACAAAAACGAGCACCGACTAAGACATAATTTCCGAGTTGGAAACACTGGAATCATCCTAGAAATCTTACTTTCAGACCTGAAGAACACCATTAGACAGCAGATATTGGCTTGAATGAGGTGTGTGTGTGTGTGTGTGTGTGTGTGTGTGTGTGTGTGTGTGTGTGTGCGCGCGCACACATTCCTCCCTCTAGGAGCAGGGTTGGTTGGCCATCCACTCTACAGTCTGAAGCCTCATTTGTTATCATGAGGTCCTTTAATCAAGGCCCAACATCGGCCTCACTGTGAAGGAAAGAGACTGAGGACATGCCAGACAGCAGTTAAGTCACTGGGTAATCTGATTTAAAGCTCCTTTTGGGCAATGCTTAACGCCGATGTATTGGCCCTTCGAGGAGCTCTGCTGAGCTCCAGTTGAGTGGATGCTATGATTTTTGTCCCTCCCTCCCTGGCACTCTCCAAATGACCATAATTCAGCACCCATACTTCATAAGCAGAGGGAAAAGAGAGTGAGCTAGCTGTTCCCCCTCCCCATTTAATGCGTGTTTTAATCTTTCTGTAAAGAAATTAAGAGAGACCGATACTGGCATCTCTTAGCACACTCTTAGCACACTGCAAACCAGGTTGGTTGGAAACACCTCTGGCGAGGTTCCTTTTTTGTGTAATATCTTAAATGGTAATCTTGCATAGCTATTATAATGCCAGTTTTATATCTCCAAATATCATTTTGATCCTGAATAACATGCAGGGACATCTCATGTTTTTGTTTATGAATACTACTGAACTCACTGTGCTTCCCACTGTTCAGCATTGTAATTGCAGGAAATAATAGTCCACTGTATTCCTGCTCACTCTGTGTCTGTTTCAGTTTCACCTGCTCTCTGGGTGTGGGTTATCTGATGGTATGTACAGAGACCTACCCCAACGTCCTGGCCTTCTGTTTCCTGGATGAGCTGCAAAGGGAGTTCATCGTCACGTACGACACCAAGCGTGTTAATAGCGCTGTGAGGCCATACTCCTTCATCGAGTTGGGTGAGTCTCTCCTCTTGTTTTCCTAACAAACCCATGCATTGTCTTACTTTAGAAGCACAGGGTTTCCCTTAGCCTGGTCCCAGATCTGTTTGTGCTTTTCTGCCTACTCCTGGCGTGACCATGACTGTAGTGTTGACAAGACTAGACTGCACAAACAGATCTGGGACCAGGCTAGGTTTCCCTGGTTTGACACTTTCAAAAATATATTATATTCCATTTAGCAGACACGTATTATTTTTGCGTATGGGTGGTCTCAGGAAACTAACCCACTAGCATGCCCAAACATTTTAGAGCATGTTTATACTGTACCCGCAGGAACATACAATTCCTAGGTTGTATTTTCATGATAGAATTCTCTATTCTCACACCCTTCATACTTGTGTTGCGGCCTCATCCAGACAACTTCATCCAGAAGACGAAGCAGCGTTTCAACAGCCCCCGCTCTCTGTCCACTAAGATCAACCTGGCCGACATGCAAACAGAGATCAAACTTCGACCGCCCTACCAGCTGTCCCCTGAGGACCTAGGATCCATCAACGGCTTCTCATACCACACCCCCTCCAAGTACAAGGGCATAAGTAGGTACCCCACACAGACACACACAGGGTAGTTGTGGGAAAACTTCTTCGGGCTAGACGTCCTACTAGCGGGACAACTTCCGGTGAAACTGGAGGGTGCTCAATTCAAATAAATAATCATAAAAATTATGGATATTAAACATTTAGGTACATACAAGTGTCTTATATTGCTTGAAAGCTTAAATTATTGTTAATCTAACTGCACTGTCCCATTTACAGTAGCTATTACAGCGAAAACATGCCATGTGATTGTTTGAGGACGGTGCCCCACATCAAAATATTTTTCCGCCGGCACAGGTTTCATAAATTCACAAATGGCGATTTTAAATATTCACTTTTGAAAATCTTCCTCTGATTTGTCATCCAAAGGGTCCCAGCTATAACATGTCGTTCTGTTGGATAAAATCCTTCTTTATATCCCAAAAAGTCTGTTTAGTTGGCACCAACGATTTGAGAAATCCACTCGCTCAACATAAAGAAAGGAATCCGAAAATCTACCCCTAAACTTTCTTTCAACAAGTCAAAATACATTTCTATCTACTCCTCAGATACCCTAAAATGTAATCAAACTATAATATTTCTTACGGAAACAAGTATGTTCAATAGGATTTTAGCAGATGCGTCCTTTATTCATGGCGCGCGCAAACACACATTTCCAAGACTCTGTCCCTGTACTAAAACTGATATTTCTTATTCGCTTTGGAAGTTACAAGCCTGAAACCTTGAACATAGCTTCCACAGGGTGTCAGCAGTCTATCGGAATTGCATCCTGGGAGCTAGAATTGAGTATGCCCTTATACTTGCAAATGTAAAAGCATGGTCTCTCTCCCCCCCCAACAATTCTGGTTGTGTTTTTCTTTGGATTTCCTCCTATATTTATTTAAACATTTCTACAATCTTCAAAGTGTTTTCTTTCCAATGGTACCAATTATATGCATATCCTGGCTTCAGGGCCTGAGCAACAGGCAGTTTACTTTGGACACGTCATTCAGGCGGAAATTGAGAAAAAGGGGGCCTAACCCTAAGACGCTTTAGTTAGGTTATGATATTTTCTCATCAACCTGTACCGCCCTACAGGGTTTTAACAAACATATTTTTTTAGTGCCTGCAACTGTAGTTACAGTTGAGTTGTCTATTACACAGCTTAGTCTTTCACATTCAGCCATCCGTTGACAAACTCATACGCTAGTTTATGCACATTGAGGTGTTTTTCAAAGTGCCTACCTGCCTTTTGTGTTTTCACACACAGTAAACGTGTAAGGCTCTTTACTTAAGCTTTAACATGATCACTGTGTACTGAATGACAAATTGATTTGATTTGCGTTCCATCCACCTCATTCTAATCCTCCCTTTTCCTGTTCACCTAAGCCTTTACTGTAGACATCTCCTTCTGTCATGTTAGCACATGTTGAAAATGGCTTCCATCCATTCCATACCTCATGGACAGCTTGGTTGGGAACATGTTTGGAACAGAACCAAAGTTAATCACTTGAAAGCCCTATAGGGTCAGCTCTTTGAAGGACACCTTGGCATTCAGCTGTCGTGTGTGTGTGGGTGGCCCCTCCATTAGTGATCCCTGACTGAGACCGGCCCACCACCACTCTGTTGGTACCTTCACACCTCAGTAATCCCAGCTAAATGATTGTGCCCTGGGTCACCACAGCTCCTCTGTCTCCCTCAAGAACCACTGCATTCATATTCACTTTCCTGTCACTCACTGTGAAGGGATGATCATCAAAACATTGTCATTTTGGGATTTAGCCACTGGTTTCTCTTCAAATGTTAGGAGAATTCTAAGATTGCACATGATGGTATAGTGCAGTGGTTGACCATGTCTATACCCTGAACCTAATCCTGCTCTGTAGCTATTCATCATATTTATAAGAATTTAGCTGCACCCTACCTTAGGTCAAGGCAGCCTCTGGCACTGAGTCTGTATTGTGATGTCCTTCAGAATCACAACGTATCTCAGTCTGTATAGTCTCTTAATGTGTCAATTGCTCATTGGCCTGGTCATTGCTGCTGGCTCTTAACAGTTCCCTTCTCCGCCCAGCTCCCAGCCAACAGCTTGATCCTGTGACTCTACCTGGCATAGTCTCCTGTGTGCTGAGCATCCTCTGTGGAGGCCTCAATCTACTCCGAGGGGTTCATGCTATAGAGAGCACCATACAGGTAATGCCAGAGCGATGGATACATTACTCTATTTAATTCAGTGGGAAAGTCCAAAGTGACCCCCTGTAGCTATAACTAATCCAAGCCATTTCATATGAACAGTTTGTAATACCTGTATTTCTTAGTGGGTATGCTTATTATTGCTTTTCAGAGGCTTTTTTTGTCCAATGCTTTTGTTGGCTTTCTTGTCGTACCAGTTTCACCAAGCCTTGTTTCAAGCCTACCTACTGCTGGACATTGACCTCGCTATCTTTTCTTCTCTCCCTTGTCTTCATCCCCCATTGGTTTGCCGGCAGAACGACGACGAAGACTTTAATTACGTGATTGCCTTTTTCCTGGGCACAGCAGCCTGTCTGTATCAGGTAAGTCATAGCGAGCAAGAGCTGTCTTGTCTCCTTCTGGCAGTCACTGATGAGTGAGGTGGGGCTCCCGAGTGACACAGTGGTCTAAGCCATTGCTTCTCAGTGCTAGAGGAGTCACTACAGACTCTGGTTTGATTCCAGGCTGTATCACAACCGTCCGTGATTGGAAGTCCCATAGGGTGGTGCACAATTGGCGCAAGGTCGTTAGGGTTTGGCCGGGGTAGGCCGTCATTGTAAATAAGAATTTGTTCTTAACTGACTTGCCTAGTTAAATAAATTAAAAACAACCTTGCACTTTGCATCTGTACAGAGGGGGTTGTTAGAGTCTAGCTACAGTTTACACATAATTGTACATTGAAAAGTGCAAATAATATGTATTACATTTATGTTGCAGAATAGGGCTTGTCATTTTATTGCTGGTAGTTGATTTAAGCTTGCACTAAATAATTGGGGCACCCTTGAGTAAAGGTCAAATATTGGACATAGTTTGAAAGCAAAGAAAGATTGGTCTCCTGCAAGGGATTTTCAATACAATGAAGTATCTCTATTGTTCTCACAGAAGGTGACTCTTCTCTGCTTCCCGGTGTCTGTCTCTCACTCCATCTCTCCCTTTCTCTCCCTCTCTTCAGTGTTCCCTGTTTGCGTACTTCTCTGTGTGGAGGAACAGTAAGTCATTCCTGGCCTTCGCCCTGATCTGTCTGTCCAACATGTACCTTTATGAACTGAGGAATGTGTGGCAGATCCTCTTCCATGTGACTGTAGGGGCCTTCATGACACTACAGATCAGACTGAGGCAGCCGCAGGGCAAAGCTCCGGACTACAACGTCTGACAAAAACTACAACTACGAGACTTACAGTCAAACAATAAGAAATAAACAACTTCAGTGTCTGACAAAACCCAACAAATATAGTAATTTTACAACCAACCACCAACAACAAAACCATGTCTAAGGCTACGGAGCAAAGAAGTGACTCCTGCTCTCTTTATCATGTTTCTTCCCCACCACAGCTCAGGACTGTGAGCCAGCCTGGCCCTGCCTCAATCCCGTTGGATGCTGAGCTCACTTTAGCGTGGCCTCAAAGTGATACGGCCCAATAGGATTAATGGGTGGTGCCACTACAGCCAAATAATTGGCTAATAATATTCATATGAATATGTTTGGGGTAATCATCAGGAGTCTGAACAGGGGTTTTTGACTTAAATTGAATCTCTGGCATCAGACATGTATAGTTGAAGTAATTTAGCAGACGCTCTTATCCAGAGTGAATATAGGAGAAATTAGTGTTAAGTGCCTTCCTAAAGGGCATATCCACTTTTTTTTATTTATACCTAGTCGGCTCGGGGATTCAAACCAGCGACATTTTGGTTACTGACCCAATGCTCTTAACCGTTAGGCTACCTGCCACCCCAGTATCATATGTTATTAAATCTCTTGGCTCGTAAAGATTTGTTTTATTGATTTTGAGAATAATTTATTCAAAATAATGTGTATGATCATGTCACACCTGTTACTTCCATGTACTTTGTTGCAGGCTTAATGAATATACGATTGCTTGAAAGCTGAGTTTGGCATGGCACATGTAATGTGGTGGTGTTATCCCACTGTTTTCATCACTGGGAGGCCAACCTTATCAACTCCATATCATCTGCCAGACCTCCTGGTGCAGTGGTGGTAACAGCAGCCACTGCTGGAAAGGGTTTAATTGACCTGTGAGCCATCTGCCATCCCGACGTTTCAGGGTATTACTCTAAAGGCCAGAGTAGGAGAGGAGCTAGACGAGTTACTTATATTGTAGCAGAAATGGTTACTTCCAAAAATACTCAATGCATTTCTTTTCTTTTGCCATGTATTTTCCAATGCATCATTTATTTTGCATAGCTTTTGGATTATATTGCAGAAATGTTTGTCATGTCAGAAGCAGAAATTACTGAGGACAATGTCAGTAAACTTCCTAGAAACATTGTTAATTTAATGATGAGTTAAGGGATTGTGCCAACAATGTTAGTTTTTTGGGGGGGTGGAGTGGCCAGTGTCAGTCAGACACTAGAGAGTCATTGCATGAGTGGAGAGTATAAACACGGAACCAAGTATTATGAACATCTGGCAACAAACTACATGTATATCTGGGCACTACTGCACTGATCCAACCCTTAAGATTTGTCATCAACAATGGCCAACATGTTTTCTATTAGCCTGTACATCTTAGCAGACTGTGGTACTTGACCTTTGTGACCTAAATTAGCCTCCAGTATGACATCTAGGACTTAAATGTTTTATTTGATATTGGCTGTCTCCAGGGGTGCAACTTTCACTGCGTATGGTGCATTTTTACCCCCCCCCCAGTTGAATCACTGGAATGTCATACAAAATGTGTTAACGGTGTGCTTTAGGACCATGCAGATGCCTCCGAGCATTCGGGTAGGGTGTTTATCCGACTGAATAAAAAGTCTCCCCCCACTTCTAAAACCAAAGTTGCGCCCCTGGCTGTTTCTAATTACATACTTTTGCAGTCAATGTAATGTAACTAAATATACAACCATTAAACAGATCCTCATTTTGCTAATGGTGTGTGCATAACCAAGTAGTTTACTATTTCCACATTCTTTAAATTCTTCAAGCTCTGTTAAGTTGGTTGTTGATCATTGCTAGACAGCCATTTTCAAGTCTTGCCCTAAATGTCCAAGCCAAGGGGTGTGAATACTTTCAGAAAGGCACTATAACGTTTCTTAGATGTTTCTTGACTCCTTTACTGTATGTGTAACGTACCATTAAATGTAGTGCCTGTATCAGCGCAATAGAAATGATTCCAAATGGATACCATACCGATCCATAATCTACTACACCTGAGGCGAACCGGTGTAGTGCATTTCTAATTGTTATTTCAAACGAGTTTCATATAAAAAATCCCCCTTGTGCCTTGGCAGCAGATAATGGGGATCCCTAATAAATACAAATCAGGAAGTGTAAGGTTGAATGCAGAAGAAGTCGTAGGTATTAGAAGGGGAATTGTAACTCATTTGGACAGCACTTTAAATTTGAATGCAAGTGAGGGGAAGTCCGTTGCCATCTAGGCCTATTTGTGACTAATACAGACATAATCTACGTTATTTTGACACTGTCCACAGCAACCGTGGTGTGCTGCTTTTAAAGGGCATGGACTCGGCAAGATTACCAATTTATGAGTCCTGACAAATCATTGTCTTCATCCAGCTGTATTATGCAGTGATTTCCTTTGAAGTGCAGGGCATTTAAAGCACTTCTACCTTCCCCTCTTTGTAAAGATTTAACTCAACAGTTTTCGTACACAGTAAAGCCTGTTAAATGAATTGATCAGTAGGCTACAAAGGTTACATCCACCATCTATTCTATGGGCTTGGACTGTTTCCTCTGTAGTCTCCAGTTTATGGGGACTGTTTCCTCTGTAGTCTCCAGTTTATGGGGACTGTTTCCTCTAGTCTCCAGTTTATGGGGACTGTTTCCTCTGTAGTCTCCAGTTTATGGGGACTGTGGCCATTGCATTTAAGTACAGTCAGTCTTACTCGCTTAACTAAGTTAACAATTATTTATGGGCAATTTGCAGAGGGGCAGATAAAATAGGCCTGTTCATATTGTAGTTTATCAGTGCTTAAGCTGTATACGTAGTCTATCTAATAACATGTATAATTCACAACCAAGGGTCATTAGTCAGGGTGCCATTTCTGACAGATTTACTGTCACCTATATAGTGCACTACTTTTGATCAGGGCTCTTATGGGTCCTGGTCAAAAGTAGTGCACTATATAGGTGATTGGGTACTATTTGGTACGAATTCTAAATCACCATATTGCTTTCATATAGCTGTATTATTAATGAAGAAAATAGAAAGGGAGCCATTGTTTTTAGTACAGCCCATCTGTTAGGATTTGTACCAATGACAGTGTAATGCTGCCCCCCTCTGGAGATCTAGAGGAACAATCGTAGAGATCCTTTTGAATTTGTGTCCTATATGTAGATCTATCGGAACAATCAACTCGAGCAGTTCAGCGAAATGGCAGGCAAGCTGGCTGGTTAAGTTCTCTCTTCTTTCTATTAGTAATGTTGAAACATATTACCATTTGGATCATCAAAGACCAAAATAAATCTATGGGTGTACATCTGAAACAACCATAAGGTTATAGAAGGAGAGCTATAGGATGCCACATCAAATAAAAAGGCGTTGTCAACAAGTGCCATTTTAGTGGTTTATTGAATGTAACAAAGAAAGACGCTTAGTGTTTGACATGATAGAAAGCGAAGACATCCCACGGTTTAGTCTGGGTACCAGTCCTCTTAGCTAACACTCCTTGTGGAATGTAATAGCTGAACAGACGGCAACCAGGTTATGCAAGTCCTGACTCAAGACACACTGATGTCATTCTTCTTCTCTCCGCTCCATCTAGTGAAAACCTCACGAGGTTCATCCTTTGTCCAAATATAGGGAGAAAAAGGGAGCTATGCTCCTCCCTAGCAGAGGTCTGCCCCCTCCCCCACAGTTTGAGAACGCACATTAAAGGTCAATTGAATTCAATGGCACTGTATTTTCCTTGCTTATTTTCAAAGTAGCAGAAAGTAAAGAACAATCTCAAACAACACCAATGACACAGTAAAAAAAAAAAAAAAAAAAAAAGCAAGAAAAGCAAAAAATGGCACCATTTTGAGGAGTGGAGAGGGACTGAATGGGTTATAGCAGTAGAGTAAGATCCCTCATGTTTCTAGTGGAAGGAGGGTTTTTAGTTTGAAAAGAGTAAAGACCAGAGGATAAGGGCTCTATTTAAACCATATCATTGAAGTTGAGTGTTACATCATGAATTAAATTTAAAGTCTATGTTCCTGCTTTAAGGCGTCTGCATGCTTCCCAGCCAAAACGGTTTGGAAGAGTTTCTGCATATACACTGCTGAAAAAAATAAAGGGAACACTTAAACAACACATTGTAACTCCAAGTCAATCACACTTCTGTGAAATCAAACTGTCCATTTAGGAAGCAACACATGCTGTTGTGCAAATGGAATAGACAACAGGTGGAAATTATAGGCAATTAGCAAGTCACCCCCAATAAATGAGTGGTTCTGCAGGTGGTGACCACAGACCACTTCTCAGTTCCTATGCTTCCTGGCTGATGTTTTGGTCACTTTTGAATGCTGGCGGTGCTTTCACTCTAGTGGTGGCATGAGAAGGAGTCTACAACCCACACAAGTGGCTCAGGTAGTGCAGCTCATCCAGGATGGCACATCAATGCGAGCTGTGGCAAGAAGGTTTGCTGTGTCTGTCAGCGTAGTGTCCAGAGCATGGAGGCGCTACCAGGACACAGGCCAGTACATCAGGAGATGTGGAGGAGGCTGTAGGAGGGCAACAACACAGCAGCAAGACCGCTACCTCCGCCTTTGTGCAAGGAGGAGCAGGAGGAGCACTGCCAGAGCCCTGCATAATGAACTCCAGCAGGCCACAAATGTGCATGTGTCTGCTCAAACGGTCAGAAACAGACTCCATGAGGGTGGTATGAGGGCCTGACGTCCACAGGTGGGGGTTGTGCTTACAGCTCAACACCCTGCAGAACGTTTGGCATTTGCCAGAGAACACCAAGATTGGCAAATTCGCTACTTGCGCTCTTCACAGATGAAAGCAGGTTCACACTGAGCACATGTGACAGGCGTGACAGAGCCTGGAGACGCCATGGAGAACGTTCTGCTGCCTGCAACATCCTCCAGCATGACCGGTTTGGCAGTGGGTCAGTCATGGTGTGGGGTGGCATTTCTTTGGGGGGCCGCACAGCCCTCCATGTGCTCGCCAGAGGTAGCCTGACTGCCATTAGGTACCGAGATGAGATCCTCAGACCCCTTGTGAGACCATATGCTGGTGCGGTTGGCCCTGGGTTCCTCCTAATGCAAGACAATGCTAGACCTCATGTGGCTGGAGTGTGTCAGCAGTTCCTGCAAGAGGAAGGAATTGATGCTATGGACTGGCCCGCCTGTTCCCCAGACCTGAATCCAATTGAGCACATCTGGGACATCATGTCTCGCTCCATCCACCAACGCCACGTTGCACCACAGACTGTCCAGGAGTTGGCAGATGCTTTAGTCCAGGTCTGGGAGGAGATCCCTCAGGAGACCATCCGCCACCTCGTCAGGAGCATGCCCATTGTAGGGAGGTCATACAGGCACGTGGAGGCCACACACACTACTGAGCCTCATTTTGACTTGTTTTAAGGACATTACATCAAAGTTGGATGAGCCTGTAGTGTGGTTTTCCACTTTAATTTTGAGTGTGACTCCAAATCCAGACCTCCATGGGTTGATATTTGATTTCCATTGATCATTTTTGTGTGATTTTGTTGTCAGCACATTCAACTATGTAAAGAAAAAAGTATTTAATAAGAATATTTCATTCAGATCTAGGATGTTATTTTAGTGTTCCCTTTTATTTTTCTGAGCAGTGTATTATGACGCCTTTTGTGATGTTTTTGTTCGTTTTGGACTTTGAGTTTTTAGAGGGGCTGTTCAGGCATGCTCTTAACCACTAGGCTATCTGTCACCCAGAATGAATAGAGCGCCAAGACATTCTTCCTATCCACACGTACCTCGGGGTACAAAGTGACAATCCAAACAGACAGACTGCTTCTCAAGAACTAATTGGTACCCAAATCACCAATATTGTCACTGTAAGTAGTTGTTTGATGACGGGAAAGACTAAATTAGAATGATGACATCAGATGTAGGATAAGACAAAGATCCCACAGTATGCTGTAACACTGATGGGGCTGCTCTACCAGAAACAGATGAAGATACCACAGTATGCTGTTACACTGAAGGGCTGCTCTACCAGAAACAGATGAAGATACCACAGTATGCTGTAACACTGATGGGGCTGCTCTACCAGAAACAGATGAAGATACCACAGTATGCTGTTACACTGTTTTGGCTGCTCTACCAGAAACAGATGAAGATCCCACAGTATGCTGTAAAACTGATGGGGCTGCTCTACCAGAAACTGATGAAGATACCACAGTATGCTGTAACACTGATGGGGCTGCTCTACCAGAAACAGATGAAGATACTACAGTATGCTGTTACACTGATGGGGCTGCTCTACCAGAAACAGATGAAGATACCACAGTATGCTGTTACACTGATGGGGCTGCTCTACCTGAAACATATGAAGATACCACAGTATGCTGTTACACTGATGGGGCTGCTCTACCAGAAACAGATGAAGATACTACAGTATGCTGTTACACTGATGGGGCTGCTCTACCAGAAACAGATGAAGATACCACAGTATGCTGTTACACTGATGGGGCTGCTCTACCAGAAACAGATGAAGATACCACAGTATGCTGTAACACTGATGGGGCTGCTCTACCAGAAACAGATGAAGATACCACAGTATGCTGTAACACTGATGGGGCTGCTCTACCAGAAACAGATGAAGATACTACAGTATGCTGTTACACTGATGGGGCTGCTCTACCAGAAACAGATGAAGATACCACAGTATGCTGTAAAACTGATGGGGCTGCTCTACCAGAAACGGATGAAGATGCCACAGTATGCTGTAACACTGATGGGGCTGCTCTACCAGAAACGGATGAAGATACTACAGTATGCTGTTACACTGATGGGGCTGCTCTACCAGAAACAGATGAAGATACCACAGTATGCTGTTACACTGATGGGGCTGCTCTACCTGAAACATATGAAGATACCACAGTATGCTGTTACACTGATGGGGCTGCTCTACCAGAAACAGAAGAAGGGGGATAGGGTTTGCAAAATTCCAGTCACTCCCCAAATTCCCAGGTTTTCTAGAAATCTCTGTTGGAAGTTTACTGGATTTCCTGCTTATTCCCTCCTGATTCCAGGAATCTTCCAACCAGTATTTTAGAAAAACCTGGGAATTTTTGCAGAGTTACTGGAATTGTGCAACCCCAATGGGGATAACAATATACAGCAGGTCCAAGGTAAAAAGGAAGCATCTCCACATGGACTCCCACAAGCTATTCCTCATATTGTTTAACATAAGGATGATGTCATCATCAGTATAGACAAGTATAAAGGCCTCATTGGAGAAAACTGGACATTCATTGGGTCATAACATTTGATTGAGCCAGGGTTGGTGGGATGGCTTCATAGAGAGTCTCTATCGATGACATGGACTGACTGCAGGGGGTTATTCATCTAAAAGACAATGTCAGGGGATGCCTTGCCACAAGTGCAGGCAACTGCTTGATATTCAAACCAAATGTGTGGAAAAAGCAGGTGAACTAGAAAGAATGAAGAATACAGTGATGGGACAGAAAAGGAATCGTCCACACCTTGCATGATTGTAATGGGTCTCGGTCAGCTATGTACATCCGAATACATGTTTATTTATAGATACTTCTCTCTAATATATTAATGTACAAAATATAGAATCTAAAATATCTGATAGGGTTTGGTGTTTGAGTCAAAATACAAAATGTCAAATACAAAACTTTTCGTTGACATCCTCAGTTGAGTGTCGTCAGTTAAAGCATGTGTGTCTATGTGCATGTATGTGTGTCTATGTGCATGTATATGTGCATGTATGTGTGTCTATGTGCATGTATGTGCGTCTATGTGCATGTATGTGTGTCTATGTGCATGTATGTGCGTCTATGTGCATGCGTCTATGTGCGTGTATGTGCGTCTATGTGCATGTATGTGTCTATGTGCATGTATGTGCGTGTATGTGCGTGTATGTGCATGTGCGTGTATGTGCATGTATGTGCGGCTATGTGCATGTACGTGCATGTATATGTGCTGCTATGTGCATGTACGTGCGGCTATGTGCATGTACGTGCGGCTATGTGCATGTACGTGCGGCTATGTGCATGTCTATGTGCGGCTATGTGCATGTATGTGCGTCTATGTGCATGTACGTGCGGCTATGTGCATGTATGTGCGGCTATGTGCATGTACGTGCGGCTATGTGCATGTCTATGTGCATGTACGTGCGGCTATGTGCATGTACGTGCATGTCTATGTGCATGTCTATGTGCGGCTATGTGCATGTACGTGCATGTCTATGTGCATGTATGTGCATGTCTATGTGCATGTCTATGTGCATGTATGTGCATGTCTATGTGCATGTATGTGCATGTCTATGTGCATGTATGTGCATGTCTATGTGCATGTATGTGCATGTCTATGTGCATGTCTATGTGCATGTCTATGTGCATGTCTATGTGCATGTCTATGTGCATGTCTATGTGCATGTCTATGTGCATGTCTATGTGCATGTCTATGTGCATGTCTATGTGCATGTCTATGTGCATGTCTATGTGTGCATGTCTATGTGCATGTCTATGTGCATGTCTATGTGCATGTCTATGTGCATGTCTATGTGCATGTCTATGTGCATGTCTATGTGCATGTCTATGTGCATGTCTATGTGCGCGGCTATGTGCATGTCTATGTGCGTCTATGTGCATGTCTATGTGCGCGGCTATGTGCATGTCTATGTGCGTCTATGTGCATGTATGTGTGTCTATGTGCGTGTATGTGTGGCTAGCATATGTCTGTGTGTTTTTGCCCCTGTGGTTGCATGATGTGTGTTGTATAGTGTAGAGCTCTGTAAACTCACACTGAACAGAGCAGTCTCACTGGTCGTTCAAGTAGCCAGCCAGGTTAACACGGCCCACCAAGGCTCCCTACTAGAGATGAAACACACTGCTCCTTCCTATCTGACCAACTCCAGTAAAAGGTTTGATAGTGCTTCTGTGCTGGCTGGCAATGTTAGTACATAGTGTACCCATGGTTTGGAGAATTGTAATATCTGTACCACTCAAGTATACAAAGACAGCATACATGGACTGTATGAACAAAAAACACTTTTTTCCAGATGTACTGTATATATATATAAAGTACCAATTAAAAGTTGGAACACAACTACTCATTCAAGGGTTTTTCTTTATTTTTACTATTTTATACATTGTAGAATAATAGTGAAGACATCAAAACTATGAAATAACACATGGAATCATGTAGTAACCAGAAAAGTGTTAAAATCGTAACATTTTATCTTTGAGATTCTTCAAAGTAGCCACCCTTTTGCCTTGACATCTTTGCATTCTCTCAACCAGCTTCATGAAACGACAGTCAATCATTACTTTAAGACATGGTCAGTCAATATGGAAAATCTGAAGAACTTTGAACATTTCTTCAAGTGCAGTCGCAAAAACCATTAAGCGCTATGATGAAACTGGCTCTCATGAGCACCGCCACAGGAAAGGAAGACCCAGAGTTACCTCTAATGAACTTATCCTCCGCAGCACAGTTACCAGCCTCAGAAATCGACAATTAACTGCACCTCACAGAGTTCAAGTAACAGATACATCTCAACATTAACTGTTCAGAGGAGTCAGGCCTTCATAGTCGAATTGCTGCAAAGAAACCACTACTAAAGGACACCAATAATAAGAGACTTGCTTGGGCCAAGAAACATAAGCAATGGGCATTAGACTGGTGGAAATATGTCCTCTGGTCTGATGAGTCCATATTTGAGATGCCGTGTCTTTGTGAGATGTTCTCCGCATGTGTGGTTCCTATTTATTTAGAATTCAAGGCACACTTAACCAGCATGGCTACCACAGCATTCTGCAGCGATATACCATCCCATCTGGTTTGCGCTTAGTGTGACTATCATCTGTTTTTCAACAGGACAATGACCCAACACACCTCCAGGCTGTGTAAGGGCTATTTAACTAAGAAGGAGAGTGATGGAGTGCTGGTTCAGATGACCTGACCTCCACAATCACCCGACCTCAAACCAATTGAGATGGTTTGGGATGAGTTGGACTGCAAAGTGAAGGAAAAGCAGGCAACAAGTGCTCAGCATATGTGGGAACCCCTTCAAGGCTGTTGGAAAATGATTCCTTGTGAAGGTGGTTGAGAGAATGCCAAGAGTGTGCAAAGTTGTCATCAAGTCAAAGGGTGGCTACTTTGAAGAATCTAAAATCTAAAATATATTTTGATTTGTTTAACAATTTTTTTGGTTACCACATGATTCCCTTTGTGTTATTTCATAGTTTTGATGTCTTCACTATTATTGTACAATGCAGAAAATAGTAAAAATGAAGCAAATCTTGAATGAGTAGGTGTGTCCAAACTTTTGACTGGTACTGTATATTACAGTACATTCAAAGTATTCTGACCCCTTGACGTTTCCACATTCTGTTACATACAGCCTTATTCTAAAATTGGATTCAATAGTTTTTCACCCTCATCAATCTACACACAATAAGCCATAAGGACAAAGCAAAAAGCAGGTTTGGAATTTTTTTGTTGGAAAATGGGAATATCACATTTACATAAGTATTCCGACCATTTTACGCAGTACTTTGTTGAAGCACCTTTGACAGTGATTACAGCCTCAAGTTTTCTTGGGTATGACGCTACAAACTTGGCACACCTGTATTTGGGGAGTTCTCCCATTTTTTTCTCTCAGCAGATCATCTCAAGCTCTGTCAGGTTGGATGGGGAACGTGGCTGCACAGCTATTTTCAGGTCTCCAGAGATGTTTGATCAGGTTCAAGTCCGTGCTCTGGCTGGGCCACTCATGGACATTCAGAGACTTGTCCCAAAGCCACTCCTTGGCTGTGTGCTTAATGCCGTTGTCCTGTTGAAAGGTAAACCTTCGCACCAGTCTGAGGTCCTGAGAACTCTGGACCAGGTTTTCATCAAGGATCTCTCTGTACTTTGCTCCGGTCATCTTTCCCTCGATCCTGAATAGTCTCCCAGTCGCTGCCACTGAAAAACATTGCCACAGCATGATGCTGCCACCACCATGCTTCACCGTAGGGATGGTATTGGCCAGGTGTGAGCGGTCCTGGTTTCCTCCAGACATGACGCTTGGCATTCAGGCCAAATAATCTTTTTTCTCCTGGTCTGAGAGTCCATTAGGTGGCTTTTGACAGCCCGCTTGGAGATACCCCGATTGCTCAGTTTGGCTGGGCGGCCAGCTCTCGGAAGAGTCTTGGTTGTTCCAAACTTCATCCATTTAAGAATGATGAAGGCCACTGTGTTCTTGAGGACCTTCAAGGCTGCAGCAATGTTTTGCTACCCTTCCCCAGATCTGTGCCTCACGTCCAATCAATTGGATTTACCACAGGTGGACTCCAAGTTGAAAAACATCTCAAGGATGATCAATGGAAACAGGATTTACCTTATCTCAAGGGTCTGAATACTTACGTAAATAAGGTTTGTCAGTTTTTTATTTTGAATACATTTGCAAACATTTCTAAAAACCTGGTTTCGCTTTGTCGTTATGGGGTATTGTGTGTAGACTGATGAGGACATGTTTTATTTAATCCATTTTAGAAAAAGTCTAACACAATCAAATGTGGAAAAGGCGAAGGGGCCTGAATACTTTCAGAATGTTTTACGTGTTTATATGGGTTTCAGTGTCTTCATGCAGGTTTTGTTTAGAGCGACTTGGATCTTTCAGCAGAATGTCTATGAAGACACACATATTGGATCGATTTCCACAGAAAAACTTAGAGATCTACAGGACTGCGAGATGATTGGCTTTTAGCCGTTCCTTAACTCACACTATGACCTATAGAAATAAGACCTTGAGAGAATGCTGCTGTCACAATGTGTCTCTGTCTGCTGTAGTCTGATGGGATTTCTTTGGTCTCTTCAGAGAACCCAGGCCCTCTAAGCTCCTCCCTGTCTCTTTCCCCCAAGCCGAGAGGAGGCTGGGTGGGGTCTCCTTCACTCTGGTCCAATCGGAGTCTGACCTCTGCAGGTAGGGAGGAGATAAACCTAGGACAAGGGGTGTTGGTGGGGGGCAGTCAGTTCCCCAAGCTAACACAGGTCCATGGGCCTGCTCGTCAAAGACTTGGGGGAGGGGGGGGTCAGCCCCCTTTAGTCCAATCACCCCTCTCCTCTCAGCCTTTTCCTGCACCAGTGTCAGCCTGTTACTGGGGCTGCTTCTGAATAGGCTGTGTCTGAAATGGCACCCAATTTCCTATATAGTGCACTACTTTTAAACAGAGCCCTATGTCCCTGGTCAAAAGTAGTGTACTATATAGGGAATAGGTTTCCATTTGGGACACAGCCTGGGTGTTAACTGCTGGGAGGTCCTCCAGTGAGGAAGTAGGTCTGCATTTCTCCTTTACCCTTCACCTTGACGAGGCCTCGGCACTCTAGTGTGTAGTTATAGGAGTTCAGCACGTTGTACAGGTCAGAGGTCACCTGGTGGGAGAAAGGCCAGAGGAAGGAGAGAGAGAGGAAAAGAAAGGTAGTCATGAAGTCACACAGAGGACAGCAGTGTTCACATATCTTGATCATAAGCACACTACCTGCCATTTCACACTGCCAAATTATAATATTGTAAAAGATCGACACAAGGTAAAAAAAGAGTTCACACTGCAATCTATGCTTCCATGTGCTTTATTGACGATGTTTCGACCCTTAGGTCTTCATCATAGTTACAATAAAGTCACAATAGAAATTCTTGGCGTGTTATCAGTTTCTTCTGTGCTGTGTCTGAGTTACCTGGATCCGCTCAGGTACACCGGTGCTGTCCATGCGGCTGGCCACGTTGACGGTATTCCCCCAGATGTCATACTGGGGCTTCCTGGCCCCGATCACCCCAGCCACCACCGGACCCATGTTCAGACCTGCACCGGTGGAGAGGGACATGGTTCAGCATGTTTTTAACAATATATACAGTATGTTCAATATATTTTTTTTTATCGCTCAGCAGACTTTTCCCTGGTGAGGTCACATTAATTCCATTACTCATTATAGACTTTGTGAGGCACTACTGCTTAAGGATATCGTTCTTCTCATGAATTCACATCAAAATGAACAAGGCAACAAAATAATCTTTCCCAGAGGCAGCTTTACCGATCTTCATCTTGAAGTTATTGAAGGAGTGTTCGTTAATGTACTTCATCTGATCCATGAGTCTCATAGCGTAGTCTGCGAGGGCTCTGATGTGTGAGCGGCCTTCCTTGTCGTAGGTAGAGTCGTTGAGGCCAGAGGCTGCCATGTAGGTACTGCCGATGGTCTTTATCTTCTCCAGCTGGCGGAACTGGTCCTCACTGATGATCTGGGGGGAGAGGAGGACAATAGGGAAGTGAAAGACATTTACTAGTTAGTTAACTTGGGTTAATAGCATTGATATTGTTAGCTCTATTTCAACATAACAGGGTCCAATAATAGTCACTAGTGCCAATACTTTAGTAATATTAGGAGTAATGGGACAGAACATATGGTCAGTGTAAACACACACACACACACACAGAGAGAGAGAGAGAAAGGCCCCTCTCACCTTGTTAAATTCTGTGGTAATCTCAATGAGCAGGTGGACACTCCACTCCCTCTCTCTCTTCATCTCTCTCCCCTTCCCCCCCATCCTCATACCTCTCTCCCTCCGCCCATCCTCATACCTCTCTCCCTCCTCCCATCCACATATCCATCTCCTCCCTTCCACATATCATATCTTCCTCATACCTCTATCCTCCTCCCTATCCTCATACCTCTCTCTTCTCCTCCCCATCCTCCTTCCCCATACCTCTCCTCCTCCCCATCCTCACAACTTTAACTCTACTCCCCATCCTCATACCTCTCTCCTCCTCCCCCCTCCTCATACCTCTCTCCTCCTCTCCATTCTCATACCCCTCTCTACTCCCCATCCTCATTCCTCCCCCATCCTCACATCTCTCTCCTCCTCCCCATCCCCATCTCTCTCTCCTGATTCCCCATTCTCACACCCTCTCCTCCTCTCCATCCTCATACCTCTCTTCTCCTTCCTCATCCTCACACCTCTCTCCTCCTCCCCCATCCTCACACCTCTCTCCTCCTCCCCCATCCTCACACCTCTCTCCTCCTCCCCCATCCTCACACCTCTCTCCCCCTCCCCCATCCTCACACCTCCCTCCCCCATTCTCACACCTCTCTCCCCCATCCTCATACCTCTCCTCCTCCCCCATCCTCACACCTCTCTCCTCCTCCCCATCCTCACACCTCTCTCCTCCTCCCCATTCTCATACCCTCTCTCCTCCCCCCCCATCCTCACACCTCTCTCCTCCTCCTCCCCATCCTCACACTCTCTCCCTCTCCCCTCATCCCCATTCCCCATACCTCTCTCCTCCTCCCCCCATTCTCATCCTCCACCTCCCCATTCTCATACCTCCTCCTCCTCCCCATTCTCATACCTATCTCCTCCTCCCCATTCTCCCTCATCTCCTCCTCCCCCATTCTCATACCTCTCTCCTCCTCCCCCATTCTCATACCTCTCTCCTCCTCCCCCTCCCCCCATCCCCCCCCTCATACCTCTCTCCTCCCCCCCATCCTCATACCTCCCCCCCCTCTCCTCCTCCCCCATCCTCATCATCTCTCCTCCACCCCCATTCTCATACCTCTCCCCCATCCTCATACCTCTCTCTCCCCACTCCCTTCTCACCTCGTCAAAATCTGCAATGATCTCGTTGAGCAGCCTGAGACACTCCACTCCTTCGTTGTTGGCCTCCAGCTCTATGTAGAACTCAGAGAAGTTGGAGATCGAGGCGAACATGACGGCCACACACTCACAGGACTGGTAGTAGAGCTCGTCGTTCCGACGCTCTCGCGCCAGAAAGTGAGCAGCCACGTCTTTGGGGAGGATGTTGTGGAGGAGGCGACGGTTGTAAGCCTGTAGCTCCTCCATCTCCTCTTTCTCCTCTGTGGCCTGGAGGGAGGGAGGGTCAAGGAGGTATCAATGACCTTGGATGGCACACAAACACACACACCTACCTGTAGTTTCCAGAGGAAGTCGAGTCTGGCTGTGGACTCCACCTGCTGGGCGTGTAGATACAAAGCCAGGACGAAGACAGTGATGACGACAGGAGTCATGATCTTCAGAGGGACCTTAGAGTCCATCACACAGCTGGACAGAGAGGACAGATACCAAAGATCAACTACAGGCCTGAGGCCACCGCACTCTTTAATCTATGTTATTCAATGAGGCTAGATACTACATACTATTACTAAACAATATACAAGGTCACAACACTGTTTATCAATGTTATCTAACTACCTGAGGCATATGAAGTGCCAGGAAGATCTACATGATGCATTGAAGCTACAGCATATTGGATACAATTGATCTCAATCAATTTGTGCATTTCAATTTGTTTCCAGTGGTTTAATAGTGTTAAGCTACATAAATCTCACCTTGTTCCATTTATGTGCTCACTGTGAAGAGAAAACAAAGAAATAACATTTTAGGGAGAGAGGCAACTGAACCCACTCCATCTGAAGACGGATAACCATAGACAGGACCTGACCTAACCAACAGTCATCCATTACATTAAGTCAACTCAGGACAGGTTTTAATTTAAATCTGCTTGTCGTGAATAAATAGCATGGGTTAGAGCAAAGCATCAGTCCACCCATCAATACCTTTCACCTCAATCTAACATTTACCGACTGGGCAATTTACACAGGCCAGAGTTGTTCTCGTCCATCATATCTAAAGCTAGGTGTACATCAGTAAACAAACATATGAGACAGCCGACACTCTAGTGCTTCACTCTGAAGAACATTAGCATAAAATACTATTGACTCATCGGTTATCTATCTTCCTTTCATGACTTTGTTTGGTACCTTGCTGTACCTGCATGCTAATGGGTGTTCTAAACTACTCACATAGCGTTGGCCATGACCAGCAGGTCTACGTTGTCGAACAGGCTGACCTCTGGCACCTCCATGATGAGGATGTAGAAGATCTCCATGAAGAGCATGAGTAGGAGTTTACCTATACTGCTGACCTGTAGGAAAACCGAGCTGGCCAGCAGGGTCAACAACACACAGGAAGAGAAGTACTACAGCGGGAGAGAGAGAGAGGATGGGGAACAGGGAGGAAGAGAGAGAGAGGGGGAACAGGGAGAACAGGGAGGAAGAGAGAGAGAGAGAGGGAGGGGGAACAGGGAGGAAGAGAGAGAGAGAGGGATGGGGAACAGGGAGGAAGAGAGAGAGAGGGAGGGATGGGGAACAGGGAGGAAGAGAGAGAGAGAGGGGAACAGGGAGAAGAGAGAGAGAGAGAGGGAGGGGGGGAACAGGGAGGAAGAGAGCGAGAGAGAGGGATGGGGAACAGGGAGGAAGAGAGAGAGAGAGAGGGATGGGGAACAGGGAGGAAGGAGGAAGAGGGAGGGGGAACAGGGAGAGAGAGAGAGGGAGGGGGAACAGGGAGGAAGAGAGAGAGAGAGAGGGGAGGGGGAACAGGGAGGGGAGGAAGAGGGATGGGGAACAGAGAGAGGGAGGGGGAACAGGGAGAAAGAGAGAGAGAGAGAGAGAGGGATGGGGAACAGGGAGGAAGAGAGAGAGAGGGAGGGGGAACAGGGAGGAAGAGAGGAAGAGAGAGAGAGGGATGGGGAACAGGGAGGAAGAGAGAGAGAGGGAGGGGGAACAGGGAGGGAGGGTGGGTGGATGGGGGACAGGGATGTAGAGATGAGGGGCGAGGGAGACATAGAGAGAGAGATGTCAAACATTTGCAAATGTTTTAGCATAACCATTGTGAAAAGTATTGGCCACTTCTGGCATATAATCAGTACAGTGAGAATGACTGCTCAAGCCTAGCTTCTTCTATTTATATTGTTGTTTATATATGTTTTTTTTACACACACACCTCAGGGAAGTTGCAGTTGGGTGAGGGGCTGCCACAGAAGCCGTCCAGTGATTCGAGGGTGTAGTTGAGGCTGCGTGCATGGCAGGCGTTCACACTGCTGCGACTGATGTTCAGTTCCCAGCTCAGACACTCCCTCAGGTCTCCAGTACTGCAGGTGAACTAGGGGGCAGAGGACAGAGGTCAAAGGGGGTTCACATGATTATGAATGAAAACTGGGTAGTGTTTAGTAGGCACAAAATGTCTGAACTTCTGTCCAATAATAAATACTTTTTGTTTTCCGTTCTGCTACGAAGTGCCCTAATTAACACAACCCTGGAGACTTTACGTAGGATGACCACAGATGTCAGACACTCTTTTTACACCTTCAAATGATCTGTGCAACCATTTGGAGTGGAGGCTCAGGGACTTACGATGTTGATGAAGGCAGAGAGAAAGATCAGGAGGATGGTGAAGACTCCCACCAGGGTGCTGTTGAGTCTGGACTGGACTATCATCTTGGACAGAGTCTGTAGAGACACTGGGAAAAACTGTCCCCGGGGAGGGGGGTATGGTTAGTAGGTCAGTCTCAAGTATTTTGGGTTACTAGAGAGCGTTATGTTTGTATCCTACAGCCAACAATCCCAGGTATGACTGTGGGTGCAATTTGACACATGCTGGTAGAAGTGATGCCTACCCCTTTCCCACAAAACCAGAATCCTTGCAATGCCAGGATCAAGCATGCAGTATTTTCAACATGTAAACAATGTGATCTGATTTGTTTCATAATGGTAGTCTAGACTGATAGTTCCACCAGTTAGGTTCCTTTTGAATAGTGTGAATTGGTGAAAAAATAGAAGTTTATTTCACTTCATTTGAATACACTATCATGAAGAGCACATGTTTAACTTAATATTAAACATGTGTTCCAATCTCAGGAAGTTAAATAAAAATGGCTACAGTAGGGGCCTATTAAGGGCCAAATAAAGTAACAGGGTTGATGTAAAAGAAAATGTCCATAAAGAGTAGAACCAGCTCACCTGCTTTTACACTAGGATTTTACTTTTAGATGTTCAATGTTTCTTTTGGAAAAGGTATTTAAAAATGAATAGTTATACATATTAAAATGAGAGTTCGAATTTTTCATGTAGTCTATATAAGAGGCTTTTAAAATTCAATATTGGTGCACAATTTCTCCTTAAAATATCAAAGGGATGCAAAACGCACTGATTTGGTGGATGGTATTTGACCTGGGGAGTTATAAAGAATCCTCTTTGGAATTCTAAACCCCTCCGTTTTCCAAAGCTTACAGTGCTACAATGACAATATTCATCACAAATCCCTCAACTACAGAAGATCAAGTGCCTGTTCTTCTTCTTCTTGTTTCCAATATTATTTCGGGCCTATTTCATCCCCCCAAGCTGGCCATTTCCCAATGAGGAGACAGCAGGAAATGAAATACCCAGAGGGCGCTCCAGGAACAACAACAACAGCTATAACATCATCAGATCGCTGCCGTCGATCACAAATGTCCACAACTGACAAAACAGTAACACCCCTAAAGTGAGTTTACATCCACGTTAATCTTTCGCCCAATTAGATGCCATTTCCTCTCTAGATGCCTCACTGAGCAGTCTGACTCTACAGGGGACTGCTGCTCTCAGGGCCGGGAAGATCAACACCATCCACCTCGCAGGTTTACCTGCTTTGTGTTCTTCCCTGTCATGCTGTGAAATTAGACATGTTATAGGGGCACCAGGTAGCATAGAGGTTAAGAGTATGGAGCCAGTAAGCGAAAGGTCGCTGGTTTGAATCCCTGAGCCAACTAGGTAAAAAATATGTTGACGTGCCACTGAGCAAGGCACTTGTCGGCGCCTGTCAGTCGCTCTGGATAACAGCACTGACTATATTATAAATGTATACTGCATGATACAACATTCCCAGACAGCCACAGAGACGCGTCAGGCTAAGTGGCTATGTGGGTATTGGATGGATGGATGGATGGGCAGTGGTGTTGCACATTGTGGTATGGACATTGACGTCGTAGTATGCAGAGGCTTCGGGAACACAAACACAATCCTTGAAAAACACAAGTACTCAAATCAAATCAAATTTTATTGGTCACTTACACATGGTTAGCAGATGTTATTGTGAGTGTAGCGAAATGCTTATGCTTCTAGATCCGACAGTGCAGCAGTATCTAACAGGCATATCTAACAATTCCACAACAAAACCTAATACACACAATCTAGTAAAGGAATGGGATAAGAATATATAAGTATAAAATATAGGGATGAGCAGTGACAGAGTGGCTAAGATGCAATAGATAGTAAAGAATAGATAGTGAAGAATACAATATATGTTATATACAGTTGAAGTTTAAATACACCTTAGCCAAATACATTTAAACTCAGTTTTTCACAATCCCTGACATTTACTCCTAGTAAAAATTCCCTGTCTTAGGTCCATTGGGATCACCACTTTATTTTAAGAATGTGAAATGATTTATTTCAGCTTTTATTTCTTTCATCACATTCCCAGTGGGTCAGAAGTTTACATACACTCAATTAGTATTTGGTAGCATTGGCTTTAACTTGTTTAACTTGGGTCAAATGTTTTGGGTAGCCTTCCATAAGCTTCCCACAATAAGTTGGGTGAAATTTGGCCCATTCCTCCTGACAGAGCTGGTGTAACTGAGTCAGGTTTGTAGGCCTCCTTGTTCGCACACGTTTTTTCAGTTCTGCCCACAAATGGTCTATAGGATTGAGGACAGGGCTTTGTGATGGCCACTACAATACCTTGACTTTGTTGTCCTTAAGCCATTTTGCCGCAACTTTGGAAATATGCTTGGGGTCATTGTCCATTTGGAAGACCCATTTGCGACCAAGCTTTATCTTCCTGACTAATGTCTTGAGATGTTGCTTCAATATATCCACATAATTTTCCTCCTTCATGATGCCATCTATTATGTGAAGTGCACCAGTCCCTCCTGCAGCAAAGCACCCCCACAACATGATGCTGCCACCCCTGTGCTTCATGGTTGGGATGGTGTTCTTCAGCTTGCAAGCCTCCCATTTTTCCTCCAAACATAACGATGGTCATTGTGGAAAAATAGTTCTATTTTTGTTTCATCAGACCAGAGGACATTTCTCAAAAAAGTACAATCTTTGTCCCCATGTGCAGCTGCAAACCGTAGTCTGTATTTTTTATGCCGGTTTTGAAGCAGTGGCTTCGTCCTTGCTGAGCGGCCTTTCAGGTTATGTCGATATAGGAATCATTTTACTGTGGATATAGATACTTTTGTACCTGTTTCCTCCAGCATCTTCACAAGGTCCTTTGCTGTTGTTCTGGGATTGATTTGCACTTTTTGCACCAAAGTACGTTCATTTCTAGGAGACAGAACGGGTCTCGTGCCTGAGCGGTATGACGGCTGCGTGGTCCCATGGTGTTTATACTTGCATACTATTGTTTGTACAGATGAACGTGGTACCTTCAGGTGTTTGGAAAGGATGAACCAGACTTGGAGGTCTACAATTTTTTTTTTAATGTCTTAGCTGATTTCTTTTGATTTTCCCATGATGTCAAGCAAAGAGGCACTGAGTTTGAAGGTAGGCCTTGAAATACATCCACAGGTACACCTCCAATTGACTCAAATGATGTCAATTAGCCTAACAGAAGCTTCGAAGGCCATTACATAATTTTCTCGAATTTTCCAAGCTGTTTAAAGGCAGAGTCAACTTAGTGTATGTAAACTTCTGACCCACTGGAATTGTGATACAGTGAATTATAAGTGAAATAATCTGTGTGTAAACAATTGTTGAAAAAATTACTGTGTGATGCACAAAGTAGATGTCCTAACTGACTTGCCAAAACTATAGTTTGTTAACAAGAAATTTGTGGAGTGGTTGAAAAATGAGTTTTAATGACTCCAACCTAAGTGTATGTAAACTTCCGACTTCAACTGTACATATGAAATGAATAATGTGAGATATGTGAACATTCTTAAAGTGGCATTATTAAAGTGACTAGTGTTCAATTTATTAAAGTGGCCAATACTATCAAGTCTGTAGATAGGCAGCCGCCTCTCTGTGCTAGTGGTGGCTGTTTAACAATCTTTTGGCCTTGAGATAGATTGAAAAATATCTTCTATCTATCTGTCCCAGCTTTGATACACCTGTACTGATCTCGCCTTCTGGATGGAAGCGGGGTTAACAGGCAGTAGCTCGGGTGGTTGTTGTCCTTGATGATCTTTTTGGCCTTCCTTTGACATCGGGTGGTGTAGGTGTCCTGGAGGGCAGGTAGTTTGCCCCTGGTGATGCATTGTGCAGACGGCACCACCCTCTGGAGAGCCCTGCGGATGTGGGTGGTGCAGTTGCCGTACCAGGCAGTGATTCAGCCCGACGGGATGCTCTCAATTGTGCCCCTGTAAAGGTTAGTGATGGTTTTCGGTGACAAGGCACACTTTTTCAGCCTCCTGAGGTTGAAGAGGCGCTGTTGTGCATTCACCACGCTGTCTGTGTGCGTGGACCATTTCAGTTTGTCGGTGATATGTACACAGAGGAACTTAAAAATGTCCACCTTCTCCACTGCTGTCACGTCGATGTGGATAGGGGGGTGCTCCCTTCGCTGTTTCCTGAAGTCCACGATCATCTCTTTTGCTTTGCTGACATTGAGTGAGAGGTTATTATCCTGACACCACACTCCAAGGGCCTTTTACCCCCTCCCTGTAGGCCGTCTCGTCGTTGTTGGTAATCAAGCCTACCACTGTAGTGTTGTCTACAAACTTGATGACTTGAGTTGGAGGTGTGCATGGCCACACAGTCGTGGGTGAACAGGGAGTACAGGAGGGGCTTGTGGGGCCCCAGTGTTGAGGATCAGCGGAGTGGAGATGTTGTTTGCTACCTTCACCTGGGGGTGCCCCGTCAGGACGTCCAGGACCCAGTTGCACATGGCAGGGTCGAGACCCAGGGTCTCAAGCTTAATGATGAGTTTGGAAGGTACTATGGTGTTGAATGCTGAGCTATAGTCAATGAACAGCATTCTTACATAGGTATTCCTCTTGTCCAGATGGGTTAGGGCAGTGTGCAGTGTGATGGCGAATGCATCGTCTGTGGAACAATTGGGACGGTAAGCAAATTTGAGTGGGTCTAGGGTGTCAGGTAGGGTGGAGGTGATATTGTCCTTGACTAGTCTCTCAAAGCACTTCATGATGACAGAAGTGAGTGCTACAGGACAATAGTCATTTTGTTCAGTTACCTTAGCTTTCTTGGGAATAGGAACAATGGTGGCCATATTGAAGCATGTGGGGACAGCAGACTGGGATAGGGTTTGATTGAATATGTCCGTAAACACACCAGCCAGCTGGTCTGCGCATGCTCTGAGGACGCGGCTAGGGAAGTTGTCTGGGCGGGCAGCCTTGCGAGGATTAACACGTTGAAATATTTTACTCACGTCGGCCATGGAGAAGGAGAGCCCACAGGCTTTGGTAGCGGGCCGTGTTGGTGGCACTGTATTGTCCTCAAAGCGCGTAAAGACGTTGTTTAATTTGTTTGGGAGCAAGAAATTGATATCAGCGACGGGGATGGTTTTCCCTTTATAGTCCATGATTACCTGTAGACCCTGCCACATACGTCTCGTGTTTGAGCTGTTGAATTGCGACTCCACTTTGTCTCTATACTGACGCTTTGCTTGTTTGATTGCCTTACAGAGGGAATAACTACACTGTTTGTATTCGGCCATGTTTCCAGTCGCCCTGATTAAATGTGGTGGTACGTACTGCTGTCCTCAATCCATGGTTACTCACCCCAAAACAGGAGTAGATTGCTGAGACAAACATGACAGCCATCAGGATGATCAGACAGGTGACATAGAACCCAATCATCAGAGTGGAGCTGAGGAGAGAGAGGGAGAGAGAGAGAGGGAGAGAGAGAGAGAGGGAGAGAGAGAGAGGGAGAGAGAGGGGGAGAGAGAGAGAGAGAGAGAGAGAGAGAGAGAGAGAGAGAGAGAGAGAGAGAGAGAGAGAGAGTGAGAGAGAGAGAGAGAGAGAGAGAGAGAGAGAGAGAGAGAGAGAGTGAGAGAGAGAGAGAGAGAGAGAGAGAGAGAGAGAGAGAGAGAGAGAGAGAGAGAGAGAGAGAGAGAGAGAGAGAGAGAGAGAGAGAGAGAGTGAGAGAGAGAGAGAGAGAGAGAGAGAGAGAGAGAGAGAGAGAGAGAGAGAGAGAGAGAGAGAGAGAGAGAGAGAGAGAGAGAGAGAGAGAGAGAGAAAGTAATACCAGTAAATATATCTTAGTGAGAGAAAAGGATTGAGGAAGAGGGGATAAGTAAAAAGGAATGTTAAAGAAAATATTGATAAGGTGAAAGAAAGTGAGTGAGAGAGAAATATATGGGAAGGGGGGGACACCCTTGAGAATGAACAAACAGCCAGCAGCCACAGCGGTACCCATCAGGCCCCCTGGCAGAGGAGAGGAACAGTGGTGACGGGCCTGTCTGGGACTACCTGTCCTGGGTCCCCTGTCTCAGGTACCAGCCTCATCTAGGTCATATTTGTCTCCTCAACTCAACCCCAAAGCCCTGCCCTCAGTCCCAAAGCCCTGTCCTCATCCCCGAAGTCCTGCCCTCAGTCCCAAAGCCCTGTCCTCAGTCCAAAAAGAGCTAGGGCTCCAAGTTGTGAATCATATACAACAACAAAAAAATGAAAAAAATTGCACCAAAGAAAACAAGTGAAAGACCAAATAGTGCAGATAAAAACCAGGTAAAAATGGTGTGCAGGTGAGGTTGGAAGCCCAAAAGGGCTTATATGAAAACTACACCACAAAACCAATATACAAATATATGTACAAAAAAAGTTGTTATCAATCAGTTAAACAAAGTGTATGTGTGTGTGTGCGTGCGTGCGTGTGCGTGTGTGTGTGTGTGTGTGTGTGTGTGTGTGTGTGTGTGTGTGTGTGTGTGTGTGTGAGAGAGAGAGAGAGCTTTAAGTTACAAGGAAGGATATTACTGGGTAGTTTGGTTCATCAGGCTGACTTCTAGTCTATGTTTGAAGTTATTGAGGGATGATGATATTTTGGCAATGTGAAGATAGGAATTCCAGAGCATGGAACCTCTGTATCTACTAGAGTTATGGCAGTGTCTAATGTTGTATGCATGGATTATGGAATTGACTTGGTATAATCTTTTGAATCCATTGATTTGAAGTGTTCAGGTAGGCTGTCTGGAAGGTATGAGTATCTGTTGATGAAAGTGCATCATTGGACAATATTCATGTTGTAGATAGACAATATATTGAGTTTCTCAAACACAGAGGCAGTTGGAGCCAAGTAGTTAGAGGAGGTGGCTAGTCTTCCAAATATATTTTGTGTGATGAGTCATTTGTGTAGGTAGGAAGCATATGTACTAGCCAATATTGCAGTAAATGAGATATGGGTAACTTAAGCTGTATTATAAACTGGGGGGTTCGAGCCCTGAATGCTGAACGATACACGTCAAATAACATACCCCCCGCTCTTGATGTTACAGTGGTGAACAGCATTATAAGGAGACATGTCATAAAGCCTTGTCATGGTTTCAGTTTCAACCATGTTTCTGAAAGGTCAACAATAAAAAACACATAGAGAAGACAGATAATGAACAAGGTGGTCATGATTTTTAGGAAGACTGAATAAGCTTGTATTGGAATTAGATAAACTATTTAACAACCTGTATAGCAGTCTAACATTATAATAGTGTCACGTTCTGACCTTTATTTCCGTTGTTTTGTCATTATTTAGTATGGTCAGGGCGTGAGTTGGGGTGGGCAGTCTATGTTTGTTTTTCTATGATTTTGGGATTTCTATGTTTCGGCCTAGTATGGTTCTCAATCAGAGGCAGGTGTCATTAGTTGTCTCTGATTGAGAATCATACTTAGGTAGCCTGTTTCACTGTTTGTTTGTGGGTGTTTGTTTCCGTGTCTGTGTTTTTCACCACACGGTACTGTTTTGGGTTTCGTTCGTTCCACGTTTATTGTTTTTGTATTCAGTCGTGTTCATGTGTAGTGTTTCTTATTAAAAGGAACCATGGACACTTACCACGCCGCATATTGGTCCTCCGATCCTTCTCGCCTCTCCTCTTCAGACGAAGAGGAGGAAATCCCTTACAAATAGTCACTTGATAGACTCATCTTTGGTAAATTTCAGGACATTTTAATCTGGATCAACACAGTCATTATTTATCACTATCTTCATTAATATCAAATGGTTTGAAGACCAGGTAATCAGGGTTGACATCCTAAGATAGATATACAGTGGGAATCATCCAGAGAGTGAAAGGGAAACAGAATTACATGCCTCACATGTCCAATACATCCACACATTTGTGTTGGTCTCATCAATAGGGATGCACTTCCTGTGGAACATAACACCACTGAAGACTTCAGAGGGTTAGGACCTTTAGAGCAGTGTGTGTTTTTGGTCATGAGGTTAGGTGAAACACATGGTAGAGTAAATATGTAGGTATGTGTGTGTCGAATCAAATGAATCCATGTGATAGATCAACGGACTACAGCCGAGTCCCCTGCGGGGGGGGTGACAAGCTGGTCCTACTTCAGGTATGCGATGTTGCCTCTCTTTCCTTCCTTAGTTAGTCGTGGCAGCAGTTCATTTTGAGGCGTACCTTTTTGAAGAAGCTTTCATTAATGAATAACTTAGTTCCCTTCAGGCACTTGGCATTCTTGAGAATCTCCTCCTTGTTTTTGTACCTGAGCAGTTTCATCAATATAGATCAAGGCCGTCCATCAGGAAAAAAGGTGCCGTTCCTGTGCGCCCTCTCACTGAGCTTAGGGTCCAGTTTCAGATGACCTGTCAGGAGTTTGGCTTCTGTGTCATGTCAAGTTTCAATTTTAACGTCTTCGATTCCATGGATTAGAACGTTATTTAGCCTGGATTGATTTTCCAGGTAATCTCCTTTGGAAGAGAGTTTGTCTAGTTTTGTTTGGAATTTTGCAAAATCTTCTGAGACAGGTTTGAATGTGGCCTGGCTGGGGATATTCGCACCCTTCAGCTAATCCACCTCGGACTGCGTGAAATCCATACTGTATTTGAAGTTCATAGCATCCCTTTTTCTCCCCAACTGGTGGTTACTGAAACTCCCGTATGGACTCAGGAGAGGTGAAGGTCAAGAGCCGTGTGTCCTCCGAAACACAACCCAACCAATCAAGCCGCACTGCTTATTGACACAATGCCTGCTTAACCCGGAAGCCAGCCGCCCCAATGTGTCGAAGGAAACACCGTACATCTGGCGACCGTGTCAGCGTGCATTGCGGAAGGATTTAAAGTTATTGATGCTAGAATCCATTAAGAGTTGCAGGAAGGATTTAAAGTTATTGTTGCTAGAATCAATTAAGAGTTGCAGGAAGGATTTAAAGTTATTGTTGCTAGAATCAATTAAGAGTTGCAGGAAGGATTTAAAGTTATTGTTGCTAGAATCAATTAAGAGTTGCAGGAAGGATTTAAAGTTATTGTTGCTTGAATCCATTAAGAGTTGCAGGAAGGATTTAAAGTTATTGATGCTAGAATCCATTAAGAGTTGCAGGAAGGATTTAAAGTTATTGATGCTAGAATCAATTAAGAGTTGCAGGAAGGATTTAAAGTTATTTTCTTGCAGATCTATTAGATCTTTATAGAACTCTTTATGTTGATCGAATAGATCATGGAATGCAGTGATACATACTCGTCTTCCACATTGAGCTTTGAGGTGTTTTTGCTTCCAGTAAACATGCTAAATATTTGCTATGAACTATAGTGAGTTTGTGAATACAACCCACACCCCACCTCCCTAAAACAAGCTCAGCCAGTGAATTGGCAATCACACATAAGCAACACATACCTAAATTACACACCTGAATCACACACCAGAATCACACACCAGAATCACACACCAGAATCACACACCAGAATCACACAGCAGTACGATAAACAGAGAGAAAGTGGAGGACATATGGATCCTGGCTGCACATAGACTGTAGGAGCGGGAGATGACTCGCAAGCTAGTGCTGTGGATACAAGCAATACGCAGAGCAGTAAGACAAAACACAGGTCAAATCAGTTAGGGAGAGACAGGTAGCAGGAGCATTTGACCCACGGAATGAGTAGCGTGAATGTGCTGTGAATTCTAATAAAAAGATATGGGAAACATTCATTGTGATTTACTAGTAAATAAATTATTCAGCGTTATGGTACTGTATGAATCAACTAGGAGAGATTCAGTACTTACTGTGGTACAATGACAATCTGGATGAAACAGATGAAAAGGAAGACGAGAGAGGCGCAGGCCACGTACGCTCCAAATCTGGAGTCCACTTGTTTGGAGTACTGAAGGACAAATAGAAATGGAAAAATATAAGAGCAGTAAGGTAACCATAGGCTTGCTGACTGCTTCACATCTCACTTGAAACACTTTAGTGCCACTGATGTGAGGACACAACAGCCTCACACTGTGAGAACAGCATGTTACTGGTTATCTATCCATCTATCCATCTATCTATCTATCTATCTATCTATCTATCTATCTATCTATCTATCTATCCATCCATCCATCCATCCATCCATCCATCCATCTATCTATCTATCTATCTATCTATCTATCTATCTATCTATCTATCTATCTATCTATCTATCTATCTATCTATCTATCTATCTATCTATCTATCTATCTATCTATCTATCTATCTATCTATCTATCTATCTATCTATCTATCTATCTATCTATCTATCTATCTATCTATCTATCTATCTATCTATCTATCTATCTATCTATCTATCTATCTATCTATCTATCTATCTATCTATATTCATCCACCTATCTATTCATTCATCCACCTATCTATTCATTCATCCACCTATCTATTCATCCATCTATCCATCCACAAGCAGCCGTGTCTCTGGCTGGGCCTAAAGGATGTGCTCAGGAGATGAATCATGTGCGTGTGTGCGTGCTTCTGGCATAGGTGCTCAGGAGGTGAATTATGAGATCTTTCAGATGAAAGGTAATAGAGGAAGACCAAGTCAGTGATTATCTCT
The DNA here is from genome assembly GCF_018296145.1 of Oncorhynchus tshawytscha. Taxonomy (NCBI): domain Eukaryota; kingdom Metazoa; phylum Chordata; class Actinopteri; order Salmoniformes; family Salmonidae; genus Oncorhynchus; species Oncorhynchus tshawytscha. Next base: position 38,077,709 of record NC_056454.1, read on the forward strand.
CCCACAGAAAACCGGGCTGGGGGCTGACACACTGAGAGCGGGCTTTGGATCTGTTGTAAGTAGCCACTATACAGCCCATTTACCCAGACGAGAGAGACTGACAGGGAGAGGGGAAAGAGAGGAGGTTGAAAACGGGGCCTCTCTGCTCTCTCTCTCTCTGTGTCTGTCTGTCTGTCTGTCTGTCTGTCTGTCTGTCTGTCTGTCTGTCTGTCTGTCTGTCTGTCTGTCTGTCTGTCTGTCTGTCTGTCTGTCTGTCTGTCTGACATTTCCACTGCTGAAGATCTATCCAGAAGATTCACACAGGGCCTTAGTCCGATTATGTGGATGAATTTCCCTGGAGGAGGACGGCACTACCTTCTTCTCCAGGTCTGGTTCTCTGAAGGTCAGCAGGAACTTCTTGACGTGTTCCGAGCGTAGCCGGTCGATACTCCTGGCGTCGATGGCTCTGCCTAGGAACTCGTCCACCTCGTCTTCTGGGTTCAGGTTTTCCTGCGTGTTTCTGAAAATGAAATGTCTAGATAACACAAGACGAGGAGATACTTTTTTGTTTTCCGTTTCAGGCCGTCACAAGAGGTCCTTCAGCTCTGTGTCTCTGCGGACTAGCCCACCACAAGCCGCTAACTCACCACCGCACCACTGAACTGCATCACCATAATAAACAAAGTGATTAAGATCATCAAACCACTGTCATTATGTTTGTTTGATTGGACTAATCGGCCGTTGAATCAGCAGTGCATTGTTTGAATGCATTGATTAGAGGCAATCTGGCCTATTGTCAGTGGATCAGTGGACAAGATCAAACCAGGTGATTCAAATGTTTTATGAATCACAGACATAAGTTACAGTGAGTATGGAAGACTCTGAACTCACTGACACTCATGGGTATGGATGTCCTAAAGTGACTGTCACGATGAAACAAATCCCATTGAAGAACATTGATCTGTCTGTAGCACGTAGGGCAACGCATGGGGACAATCAAATCAAATCTTATTTCTTACATGCTTTGTAAACAACAGGAGCACATAGAATCACATAAAGAGATTGAAATTGAGATATATTCAGGGTGAGAATACAGACTGCACTTGTGACGTATGCATGGTATGCAAATGGGCCATCCCCTTGAGTGACAACTGGATCAGCCAATCACATCTCCAGGATCCCCTCCTCACCCAGTGAAAAATTACAATTTGGTGAGTTGGATGTTCTGGTTGTGTTTTTGATGGCAATTCTGTGTATTATAGCAACAGTAGTTTATTTCTCTGACTACCACATACCTATCCAGATAAGTAGTTTATTTCTCTGACTACCACATACCTATCCAGATAATTAGTTTATTTCTCTGACTACCACATACCTATCCAGATAATTAGTTTATTTCTCTGACTACCACATACCTATCCAGAAGTCAAAATATCTATGGTTATGACACTGCTATTTTGTCTTTAGAAAGCCTGAAAACATGACCTGCAGCAGAAGGTTGCCCAACACCTTGACTGACAGGAGGTGAGATGGGGAGATGGGGGTCTCTACTCACTTGTCCTTGGGGTCTTCAAATCCCTGGAAGACAGAAGAGAAGAGCAGAATAGAGACACTGTTGCCTGACTGGAAAATGACTGAATTTCAGGAACAGCTACAAACAGAGAAACGTAAGTGGGGCTACAGTTTATTTTGAAGAGAAAGAGGTAGAATCCATTCACACAGCCAGGTGTTGGCTGAAAATGGAAGTTGCTTCAACCAGCAAGACAAGAGACTGACACCTCTTCCAGCATCCTCTCTGCCCAAACTCCCAGTAAAAGATGCTGAAAAACAACAACAAAGGATTGTGTCCCGAATGACACCCTATTCCCTTCCTTTTGACCAGGACCCATAAAGCTCTGGTCAAAAGTGGTGCACTATATAGGGAATATGATGCCATTTGGGATGCACACAAAGTTGAGAACAACAGCTAGCCAGGCAGGCATCTTCCTAGGAAGATGAGTCAATAGTGGTTTTAGAGAAGACAGTCTTATTAACAACACATTAGGTGAACTGAAGAGTTTCGACATCTACTGTATCACGGACCTGCAGTGCACTCTACTGGATGAAGATATCAACAACAGCAGGAGATCAAATGTGCTGTACAGGTCCAAGAAACATTAACACGTCTCTAGTAGATAGTCGTCCTTTTTTCAAATCTAGGTTCCATCTATACTCCTACATTTTCCTAATTGTGAACTAAGCTGAACTAAGCTTTTTATTTTGGACATGGACAGAATGTCTGAATATCTTATAATAACATAAGCAATTCCACTGCCCTCTACAAACATAGAGGTGGAACATCCCCAAATACCAGCATTCTTTATTTTATATGGAATAGGACAACAGTGATTAATGACATAGTAGGAATGTACGACAGAAACACAGTGGTCAGCAAGTCATAAGTCATCTCCACTCCTCTGCCTGCCCTGCAGTGCTGCGAGGTTGGAGGACAGGGGCTAGTGTGGGAACTACTATCACTGTGACTCCCTTTCCCCTCACACAGACCCATTCTCTTTACCTCATGCCCTCTGTCACGCTCCCTCGCTCCTTGCTCCCACTATCTCTGCTCTTTCTCTACCTCTGCTGCTGTGTAATTTAGGAGCAGGGGGAGGAGAAGAGAGAGAGACAGACAGGAGGAGAGAGAGAGAGGAGCAGAGAGAGAGAGAGACCAAAACAGAGCAACAGAGACAGACAGAAACAGAGAGACAGAAACAGAGAGAGAGAGACCAAAACAGAGCAACTGAGACAGACAGAAACAGAGACAGAGAGATAGAGACAGACAGAGAGAGACATAGAGAGACAGAGACAGAAACAGAGAGACAGAGACAGAAACAGAGACAGAGAGATAGAAACAGAGAGACAGAGACAGAGACACAGAGAGACAGAGAGACAGAAACAGAGAGACAGAGACAGAAACAGAGAGACAGAGACAGAAACAGAGAGACAAAGACAGAAACAGAGAGACAGAAACAGAGAGACAGAGACAGAAACAGAGAGACAGAAACAGAGAGACAGAGACAAAGACAGAGAGACAAAGAGACAGAGACAGAAACAGAGAGACAGAGACAGAGGCAGAAACAGAGAGACAGAGAGACAGAGACAGAAACAGAGAGACAGAGACAGAGACAGAAACAGAGAGACAGAGACAGAAACAGAGAGACAGAGACAGAAACAGAGAGACAGAGAGACAGAGACAGAAACAGAGAGACAGAGGCAGAAACAGAGAAGCAGAGAGACAGAAACAGAGAGACAGAGACAGAGACAGAAACAGAGAGACAGAAACAGAGAAACAGAGACAGAAACAGAGAAACAGAGACAGAAACAGAGAAACAGAGACAGAAACAGAGAAACAGAGACAGAAACAGAGAAACAGAGACAGAAACAGAGAAACAGAGACAGAAACAGAGAAGCAGAGAGACAGAGACAGAGACAGAGACAGACACAGAGAGACAGAGACAGAGACAGAGACAGAGACAGAGACAGAGACAGAAACAGAAACAGAGAGACAGAAACAGAGAGACAGAGACAGAAACAGAGAAGACAGAGAGACAGAAACAGAAACAGGGAGACAGAGGCAGAAACAGAGAGACAGAAACAGAGAAACAGAGAGACAGAGAGACAGAAACAGAGAGACAGAGACAGAAACAGAGAGACAGAAACAGAGAAACAGAGAGACAGAGACAGAGACAGAAACAGAGAGACAGAAACAGAGAGACAGAAACAGAGAGACAGAGACAGAGAGACAGAGACAGAAACAGAGAGACAGAAACAGAGAGACAGAGACAGAAACAGAGAGACAGAGAGACAGAAACAGAGAGAGAAACAGAAAGACAGAGAGACAGAGACAGAAACAGAGAGACAGAGACAGAAACAGAGAGACAGAAACAGAGAGACAGAGACAGAAACAGAGAGACAGAAACAGAGAACAGAGAGACAGAGAGAAACAGAAACAGAGAGAGAGACAGAGAGACAGAAACAGAGAGACAGAGAGACAGAGACAGAAACAGAGAGACAGAGACAGAAAGACAGAAACAGAGAGACAGAGACAGAGAGACAGAAAGACAGAAGACAGAGAGACAGAGACAGAAACAGAGAGACAGAGACAGAAACAGAGAAACAGAGAGACAGAGACAGAGACAGAAACAGAGAGACAGAAACAGAGAGACAGAAACAGAGAGACAGAGACAGAAACAGAGAGACAGAGACAGAAACAGAGAGACAGAGAGACAGAGACAGAAACAGAGAGACAGAGACAGAGAGACAGAAACAGAGAGACAGACAGAGACAGAGAGACAGAAACAGAGAGACAGAGAGACAGAGACAGAAACAGAGAGACAGAGAGACAGAAACAGACAGAGACAGAAACAGAGAGACAGAGACAGAAACAGAGAGACAGAAACAGAGACACAGAGAGACAGAAACAGAGAGACAGAAACAGAGAGACAGAAACAGAGACAGAAACAGAGAGACAGAAACAGAGAGACAGAAACAGAGAGACAGAGAGACAGAGACAGAAACAGAGAGACAGAGACAGAAAGACAGAAACAGAGAGACAGAGACAGAAAGACAGAAACAGAGAAGACAGAGAGACAGAGAACAGAAACAGAGAGACAGAGACAGAAACAGAGACAGACAGAAACAGAGAGACAGAGAACAGAGACAGAAACAGAGACAGAGAGACAGAAACAGAGAGACAGAAACAGAGAGACAGAGAGACAGAGACAGACAGAGACAGAGACAGAGACAGAAACAGAGAGACAGAAACAGAGAGACAGAAGACAGAGAGAAGACAGAAACAGAGAGACAGAGACAGAGACAGAAACAGAAACAGAGAGAGAGACAGAGAGAGACAGACAGAGAGAGACAGAAACAGACAGAGACAGAAACAGAAACAGAGACAGAGAGACAGAGACAGAAGACAGAAAGAGACAGAGACAGAAACAGAGAGACAGAGAGACAGAGACAGAGACAGAAACAGAGACAGAAACAGACAGAGACAGAAACAGAGACAGAGACAGAGACAGAAACAGAGAGACAGAAACAGAGAGACAGAGAGACAGAGACAGAAACAGAGAGACAGAGACAGAAAGACAGAAACAGAGAGACAGAGACAGAAAGACAGAAACAGAGAAGACAGAGAGACAGAGACAGAAACAGAGAGACAGAGACAGAAACAGAGAGACAGAGACAGAAACAGAGAGACAGAGCAAGAAACAGAGAGACAGAAACAGAGAGACATAGACAGAAACTGAGAGACAGAAACAGAGAGACAGAGAGACAGAGACAGAAACAGAAACAGAGAGAGAGACAGAGAGACAGAAGACAGAGAGACAGAGAGACAGAGACAGAAACAGAGAGACAGAGACAGAAAGACAGAAACAGAGAGACAGAGACAGAAAGACAGAAACAGAAGACAGAGAGACAGAGAAAGAAACAGAGAGACAGAGACAGAAACAGAGAGACAGAGACAGAAACAGAGAGACAGAGAGACAGAGACAGAAACAGAGAGACAGAGCAAGAAACAGAGAGACAGAAACAGAGAGACAGAGAGACAGAGACATAAACAGAAACAGAGAGAGAGAGACAGAAACACAGAGAGACAGAAACAGAGAGACAGAGAGACAGAGAGACAGAGACAGAAACAGAAACAGAGAGACATAGACAGAAACTGAGAGACAGAAACAGAGAGACAGAGACAGAAACAGAAACAGAGAGAGAGAGAGACAGAGAGACAGAAACAGAGAGACAGAGAGACAGAAACAGAGAGAAACAGAGAGAGAGAGAGAGAGATAACTGAGTAAAGGGTCTAAATACTTATGTAAATCTGATCTTTCTGAATCTGAATCTGTCCCCAAGTATTCCAATGCATAAATAATGTGATCGTATCCCATTTAATCAATGTCGGAAACTATACTTTTTTTGTCAAATCTGGAGCAGCAGGTATAGCATCAATGTTAGAGTGTTGGGCCAGTAAACCTGTTGCTGTGCCCTTGAGCAGGGCACTTAACCCAAATTGCTCCAGGGGTGCTGGACAACGGTGACCCTAGCCGTGATCCCACTCCCTGCGGGTGTCTCAGGGGGATTTGTGATATGCACATTTGCATTAAAGTGTGTAACAGGAAAAATATAAGCACCTTCCAAATTATTATTATCTGTTCGTGATTCTTGCGGTCAATTTGCAGTGTGAAAATGATTTATAACTATCTTCTGGCCCCTGACTATCCGCTCAAGGAAAGATCGGCCCCGCAACATACGCCATAACATGACCGTCACACGTCCTTGGCTTTCTATAGTCCCTGGTGAGCACACACAAACACACAACAACAACCTGGCCCTGTTGTGAAGGACAGGAGTAAATATAGAGTATTCCTGAATTGGGGTGAGGGCAGCATGTTATCTCACCATCCTCTTCATCTCCTTAGAGATCTGGTTTCCTCCCATGTGGTTGTAGAAGGGCCGGTCGGTCCAGGGGCCCATGTTGTGGGTGACAGAGTTGGCTCGCTGACGGTTCATCTTGGCTATCATCGCCTTCTCTTCTTTCTGCAAGGCAAGGGAGACAGACTAATATACTTAGGGATGGTAATGGAAAAGGTCACTCTGGGAAGTAGTAATGTAAAATCCTTTATTAATTAACCATGAAAGGCGCATGTTAAAATGGCTTTACTGTCTACCGGTACCCAGTTCCCCCGGCTTGCCCACCGTTTCTACCCCTGACACAGACACAGACAGTATATTGTTTTTCTAGAAGTTGAATTTCATGCATCCTCACAATCACTAAATCTACTGTAAATCACTTAAATGTTTTTCAATGTTTCTTCTACAATGAAATATGGTTAAAGGTAGTGATATCTGATCTGGGATGAGTGTTGTGATTCAACCAGAACAGGAAATGTAGAGAACTCTAAAGCCTGCATCTTTAATGGCACCCTATTCCCTACAGTCTACTAGGTCTCTGGTCAACTGTATTGCACTCTATAGGGAATAGGGTCTCATTTGGGACGCACACTGAAAGTTATCACTAATGTAACAGCGATCATGAGAAAGAACCCATTCCCAGTTCACTGATAGGTTAGAATGGAGTATATAGCAATATGATATATCATGTGAAAACACACATGATATGTGAGCTGGGGTCAAAACTTGTGATATCGCCACAGGACTGATATGACGCACGCACGCACACACATGCACACACCTTTATTTATGTTAGAGTCACCCAGGTACCCAGAGTTCTTCCTGGCCAACTTAGAAGTTTATTTCCCATATGTAATTATTACATTAGACATCGTGCTCATATCTGTGCAATGAATACATTGGAGATCTTACTCTAGCTTACTCTGCTACTCTATGTTACTCTGTTACTCTGTGTTACTCTGTTACTCTGTGTTACTCTATGTTACTCTGTTACTCTGTGTTACTCTGTTACTCTGTGTTACTCTATGCTACTCTGTTACTTTGTGTTACTCTGTGTTACTCTATGTTACTCTGTGTTACTCTGTTACTCTGTTACTCTGTGTTACTCTGTTACTCTATGTTACTCTGTTACTCTGTGTTACTCTGTTACTCTGTGTTACTCTATGTTACTCTGTTACTCTGTGTTACTCTGTTACTCTGTGTTACTCTGTGTTACTCTGTGTTACTCTGTTACTCTATGTTACTCTGTTACTCTGTGTTACTCTGTTACTCTGTGTTACTCTATGTTACTCTGTTACTCTGTGTTACTCTGTTACTCTGTGTTACTCTGTGTTACTCTGTGTTACTCTGTTACTCTATGTTACTCTGTGTTACTATGTTACTCTGTGTTACTCTGTTACTCTGTGTTACTCTGTTACTCTGTGTTACTCTCTGTTACTCTGTGTTACTGTGTTACTTTGTGTTACTCTGTGTTACTTTGTGTTACTCTGTGCTACTCTGTTACTCTATGTTACTCTGTGTTACTCTGTTACTCTGTTATTCTGTGTTATTCTATGCTACTCTGTGTTACTATATGTTACTCCGAGTTACTCTATATTACTCTGTGTTACTATGTTACTCTGTGTTACTCTGTTACTCTGAGTTACTCTATGTTCATGTTACTCTGTGTTACTCTGTTACTTTGTGTTACTCTCTGTGTTACTCTATGCTACTCTGTGTTACTATATGTTACTCCGAGTTACTCTATATTACTCTGTGTTACTATGTTACTCTGTGTTACTCTGTTACTCTGAGTTACTCTATGTTCATGTTACTCTGTGTTACTCTGTTACTTTGTGTTACTCTCTGTGTTACTCTATGCTACTCTGTGTTGCTATATGTTACTCTATGTTCATGTTACTCTATGTTCATGTTACTCTATGTTCATGTTACTCTATCTTACTCTGTTACTTTGTTACTCAATTGTACTCTTATGTTACTCTATGTTAATCTGTTACTCTATGCTACTGTTACTGTCTTATCCCTTTCTACCCTTTTCTATACACACAAACACACAAAAACACACACACATGATATGACATGTTAGCTGGATTAGAGCCAAGAGCCAAGATATCGCCACAGGTCTGACATGATATATGACACACACACACACACACACACACACACACACACACACACACACACACACACATGATATGACATGTTAGCTGGATTAGAGCCAAGAGCTCACCACAGGTCTGACATGATATGACACACACACACACACACACACACACACACACACACACACACACACACACACACACACACACACACACACACACACACACACACAAGAGCTCACCACAGGTCTGACACACACACACACACATGATATGACATGTTAGCTGGATTAGAGCCAAGAGCCAAGATATCGCCACAGGTCTGATATGATATGACACACACACACACATACACATACACACACACATACCCTTTTCTGGCTGCAGCCCACGATGAGGTAGGTTTCTATGTTGTGTTTCTTCAGATAGACGTTCCTTGCTCCTCCTGATCCTGGCTCTACCTCATAGTCTCCACTCAGGTAGTTCAGAGTGGCCTTGGTGATGTGGATCCGCCTGGCACAGTAACACACCAATGACTTGGCACAATGGACAGGGATTGACAGTATTCATTCATTTCATGTTTATACCATAACAAATTATGATGTAATATTGTCATATTCATAATGTAGTGTAAATCTTTGTTTCCCATTTGACTTTTACAAGTTGTTCTTCTGTCAAATACAGCAAGACAATGTGAAGTCAGATGAATGAATGGGTACAGTACAGTATGTTCCACTGTGAACTGTATTCACTGAGACTAGGGTTAAGTTCCAAAATAAGAACGAATGCTCAATACATAGCTTCATTCTATGTGGTACTCTAAGCAGTATGCTAATGTATAATGGAACACAGCCTAGTAGTGTCATTGGGTGAGTGACTGTGTACTGGTTTGTTGTGATTGGCTGGACGTACCCTGCCGCACCCCCGGCCTCCATGTGATTGGCTAACGTGACATCGTTGGACCACACATCAAACTGCCACTTCCTGAGTCCCAGCACCCCACAGTGGACCCTGCCGCTATGGATTCCCACACGCATGTTCACGTTGACCCCTGTCACCTCTCTCACCAGCCTTGAGCACAGACAGAAACAATCAGAAACAACTGAGCACTGATTGACAGATTGACCACATCATCAAGCAATAAAAGGAAATAGTAAATTGAGAGAAAAATGACAATGCTTCCACAACAATAGCAAACTGAATCCACAGGAAATTCTCCTTCCTTGCAGTGAGGCTCCAGTATGTGTGTGACCTATCTCTGGCTAATACCTGACCGACTGACTTACCGACCACATGACTGAACAACTGACTACTGACCGACCAACCTACTGATCGACCACTTGACTGACCAACCATTTGACTGACCGACTGATCGACCGACTGACCGACTTACTGACCGACCGACTGACTGACCGACTCACAGACTGACTGACTGACTGACCACTTGACTGACCGACTAACCGACTGACCGACTGACTGACTGACCGACCGACTGACTGACCGACCGACTGACTGACTGACTGACCTACTCACGACCGACCGACCACTTGACTGACGGTCAGTCAGTCAGTCAGTCTGTGAGTCGGTCAGTAAGTCGGTCAGTCGGTCAGTCAAGTGGTCGGTCAGTCAGTCAGTCAGTCTGTGAGTCGGTCAGTCAGTCGTTCGGTCAAGTGGTCGGTCAGTCAGTCGGTGAGTCAGTCGGTCAGTCAGTGAGTCGGTCGGTCAGTAAGTCAGTCAGTAAGTTGGTCAGTCAAGTGGTCGGTCAGTCAGTCGGTCAGTCAAGTGGTCGGTCAGTCAGTCGGTGAGTCGGTCAGTCAGTAAGTCGGTCAGTCCATCGATCAGTTGGTTAGTCAAATGGTTGGTCTGCAAGTGAGTAGGTCAGTAAGTAAGTAAGGTCAGTAAGTAGGTCAGTCCGTCAATCGGTCGGTCAGTCAGTTGGTAAGTATTTCGGTCAGTATTTGGTCAGTCAGTCGGTCGGTCATTGTGTTGGTCAGTCGGTCGGTCAGTCGATCAGTCGGTTGATCAGTCGGTGAGTAGGTTGGTCAGTCAGACGGTCAGTCAGGTGACCGGCCGACTGAATGACCACTTGACTGACTGACCGGCTGACCGACCACTTGACTGACCGATTGACTGACTGACTGATCGACTGACCAACCGACTGACCGAACACTTGACTGACTGTATGACCGACCACTTGACTGACCGACTGACTGCCTAACTGACTGACTGACTGACTGACTGACCGACCACTTGACTGCGACTAACTGACCGACCGACCAACTGACCGACTAACTGACCGACCATTTGACTGACCGACAACTTGACTGACCGACCACTTGACTGACTGACCGACTGATCGACCAACCGACCGACTGACCACAGGGCAGAGCAGACAGAGGACAGGACCACAGTGTCTGTGTGGCCCCGCCCGTCCTTTATAATGACTCACCTCCTCTTACAGGAGTCAGAGAGAGAGAGTAGGGCAATGCGTTTGTGTGGTCTTTCTTTATTAGATATGGCCGGTGGCATACTGTACTCATCCAAACCTCATTATGACGTCAGAACTAATGTTCTAAGGCAGGGCCACCTCAGAGCAGTCGTTGACTCAACCTCTGCAGACACAAATTAGGCTAAGTGCCTCTTCGTGGGGATAGAATAAACTTGATTTGAACTTGCCAACTGTTTGGTTTCTCAGTACTGGGATTAAAGTAGAGTACAATGGAACTAATGCATACCTGCCTCCTACCACCTCTCTGGAACAAAGACCTGCACATTCTGTGGCTCTCCAGTACCAGGGTTAAAGACAAGGGTGTTTTACCGTGAGCTGTACTGGACAGAGCCAGACCAGACAAGGTCTGTTGTTTTCCATTGACATATACTTTTATATAATATAGACAGTTTACAGAAAACATTCACACCGGTTTACTTTTTCCACATTTTGATGTGTTACAGTCTGTTTAAAATGGATTAAATTGAGATTTTGTGTCACTGGCCTGGAATTGTGTTTAGATTTTTTTTAACAAATGTTAATAAAAAATTATAAGCTGAAAAGTCAATAAGTATTAGTATTCAATCCTTTTGTTATGGCAAGCCTAAATAAGTACAGGAGTAAACATTTGCTTAAACAGTCACATAATAATTTGCATTGACTCATTCTGTGTGCAATAATATTGTCAAACATATATTTTTTATGACTTCCTGTCACGTTCTGACCATCGTTCGTATGTGTTTTCCTTGTTTTAGTGTTGGTCAGGACGTGAGCTGGGTGGGCATTCTGTTTCATGTCTAGTTTGTCTATTTCTATGTCTAGCCTGATATGGTTCTCAATCAGAGGCAGGTGTTAGTCATTGTCTCTGATTGGGAACCATATTTAGGTAGCCTGGGTTTCACTGTGTGTTTGTGGGTGATTGTTCCTGTCTCTGTGTTTGCACCAGATAGGACTGTTTCGGTTTTCGTTACGTTCATTTACGTTCTTTGTTTTGTAGTGTTTGTATTGATTCCTGTTTTTACGTTTGTTTATTAAACATGGATCGCAATCTACACGCCGCATTTTGGTCCGACTCTCCTTCACCACAAGAGAACCGTTACAGAATCACCCACCACAACCGGACCAAGCAGCGTGTCAACAGGCAGGAGCAGCAGGAGAGGCAACAGGTGCAGCAGGAGAAGAGGCAACAGGAGCAGCCCAAAGAGGAGTACAGTATGGACTATACTTCTTGGGAGGAGATAGACAGGTGGGCGGTCGACCCAGGGAGAGTGCCGGAGCCCGCCTGGGATTCGATGGAGCAGTGTGCGGAAGGTTATCGGAGAATGAGGTTGGCGAAGCAAGCACGGCGGCGCGGACGGAAGCCCGAGAATCAGCCCCAAAAATGTCTTGGGGGGGGGGGCTCACAGGGAGTATGGCTACGCCAGGTAGGAGACCTGCGCAAACTCCCTGTGTTTACCGGGGGCTAGAGAGACCGGGAAGGCACCGTGTTATGCTGTGGTGCGCACGGTGTCTCCAGTGCGGGTGCATAGCCCGGGGCGGTATATTCCAGCTCCACGTATCGGCCGGGCTAGATTGAGCGTCGAGCCAAATGCCATGAAGCCGGCTCTACGCATCCGGTCCCCAGTGCGTCTCCTTGGGCCGGCTTACATGGCACCAGCCTTGCGCATGGTGTCCCCGGTTCGCCTACATAGCCCATTGCGTGCTATTCCACCTCGCCGCACTGGTAGAGCGACCAGGAGTATTCAACCAGGTAAGGTTGGGCAGGCTCGGTGCTCAAGAGCTCCAGTGCCCCTGCACGGTCCGGTCTATCCAGTACCACCTTCACACACCAGCCCTCTGGTGGCAGCTCCCCGCACCAGGCTTCCTGTGCATGTTCTCGGTCCAGTACCACCAGTACCAGCACCACGCATCAGGCCTACAGTGCGCCTCGCCTCTCCAGCGCTGTCGGAGTCTCCCGCCTGTTCAGCGCAGCCAGAGCCTTCCTCCTCTACAGCGCTGCTGGAGTCTCCTGTCTGTTCAGCGCAGCCAGAGCTGCCAGCCTGCATGGAGCAGCCAGAGCTTCCAGCCTGCATGGAGCAGCCAGAGCTGTCAGTCTGCATGAAGCAGCCAGAGCTTCCAGTCTGCATGGAGCAGCCAGAGCTGTCAGTCTGCATGAAGCAGCCAGAGATGTCAGTCTGCATGGAGCAGCCGGAACTGCCAGTCTGCAAGGAGCTGCCAGTCTGCAAGGAGCTGCCAGTCTGCACGGAGCTGCCAGTCTGCACGGAGCTGTCAGTCTGCACGGAGCTGTCAGTCTGCACGGAGCTGCCAGTCTGCACGGAGCTGCCAGTCTGCACGGAGCTGCCAGTCTGCACGGAGCTGCCAGTCTGCAAGGAGCTGCCAGTCTGCAAGGAGCTGCCAGTCTGCACGGAGCCGCCAGAGCTGCCAGTCTGTAAGATGCCGCCAGAGCTGTCAGCCTATATGGAGCAGCCAGAGCCGCCAGTCAGCGTGGAGCAGCCAGAGCCGCCAGTCAGCATGGAGCAGCCAGATCAGTCAGTCTGCCATGATCTGCCAGTCAGCCAGAATCTTCCAGATCTGCCAGTCAACCAGACTCTTCCAGATCCGCCAGTCAGCCAGACTCTTCCAGATCCGCCAGTCAGCCAGACTCTTCCAGATCCCTCAGTCAGCCAGACTCTTCTAGATCCGCCAGTCAGCCAGACTCTTCCAGATCCGCTAGTCAGCCAGACTCTTCCAGATCTGCCAGTCAACCAGACTCTTCCAGATCTGCCAGTCAGCCAGACTCTTCCAGATCTGCCAGTCAACCAGACTCTTCCAGATCCGCCAGTCAGCCAGACTCTTCCAGATCTGCCAGTCAACCAGACTCTTCCAGATCCGCCAGTCAACCGGACTCTTCCAGATCTGCCAGTCAACCAGACTCTTCCAGTGCCGCCAGTCTGCCCAGCGCCGCCAGTGCCGCCAGTCTGCCCAGCGCCGCCAGTGCCGCCAGTCTGCCCAGCGCCGCCAGTGCCGCCAGTCTGCCCAGCGCCGCCAGTGCCGCCAGTCTGCCCAGTGCCGCCAGTCTGCCCAGCGCCCAGTGCCGCCAGTCTGCCCAGCGCGCCAGTCTGCCCAGTGCCGCCAGTCTGCCCAGCGCCCCAGTCTGCCCAGTGCCGCCAGTGCCAGCCAGTCTGCCCAGCGCCGCCAGTGCCGTCAGTCTGCCCAGCGCCGCCAGTGCCGTCAGTCTGCCCAGCGCCGCCAGTGCCGCCAATCTGCCCAGTGCTGCCAGTCTGTCCAGCGCCGCAAGTGCCGCCAGTCTGCCAGGATCAGTTAGATCCGCCAGTCTGCCAGGATCCGCCAGTCTGCCAGGATTCGCCATTCAGCCAGGATCTGCCAGTCAGCCAGGATCTGCCGGAACCACCAGCCAGCCAGGATCTGCTAGATCCATCAACCTGCCGGGGCTTCCTTTCAGTCCTGGGCTTCCTTTCAGTCCTGGGCTTCCTTTCAGTCCTGAGCTTCCTCTCAGTCCTGAGCTTCCTCTCAGTCCTGAGCTTCCTCTTGAGCTTCCCCTCAGTCCTGAGCTTCCCCTCAGTCCCGAGCTATCCCTCAGTCCTGAGCTACCTCAGTCTGGAGCTGCCCCTCAGTCCAGTGGGGTCCGTTGTTAGGTTTCCTAGGCCAAGGTTAGCGGCGAGGGTCGCCACTCAAGGGACGCTAAGGAGGTGGACTAAGACAATTATGGAGTGGGGTCCACGTCCAGCGCCAGAGCCGCCACCGCGGACAGATGCCCACCCAGACCCTCCCCTATAGGTTTAGGTTGTGCGTTCGGAGTCCGCACCTTGGGGGGGGGTTCTGTCACGTTCTGACCATCGTTCGTATGTGTTTTCCTTGTTTTAGTGTTGGTCAGGACGTGAGCTGGGTGGGCATTCTATGTTTCATGTCTAGTTTGTCTATTTCTATCTCTGGCCTGATATGGTTCTCAATCAGAGGCAGGTGTTAGTCATTGTCTCTGATTGGGAACCATATTTAGGTAGCCTGGGTTTCACTGTGTGTTTGTGGGTGATTGTTCCGGTCTCTGTGTTTGCACCAGATAGGACTGTTTCGGTTTTCGTTACGTTCATTTACGTTCTTTGTTTTGTAGTGTTTGTATTGATTCGTGTTTTTACGTTTGTTTATTAAACATGGATCGCAATCTACATCAGCTCAATTGCAGGAGAGGAAGAAAACCGCTCAAGGATTTCACCATGAGGCCATTGATGACTTTAAACAGTTACAGGTTTTAATGGCTGTAATAGGAGAAAACTGAGGATGGATCAACAACATTATAGTTACTCCACAATACTAACCTAATGACAAAGTGAAAAGAAGAACCATCAAACAGGTAAAGCATCAATACAGGACTGAGATTGATTCCTACTACATCGTCAGATGTGGCAGGGCTTGCAAATTCTTACGGACTACAAAGGGAAGCCCAGCCGTGAGCTGCCCAGTGACGCGAGCCTACCAGACGAGCTAAATGCCTTTATGCTTGCTTCGAAGCATGCATGAGAGCACTAGCTGTTCCAGATGACTGTGTGATCATGCTCTCCGTAGCCGATGTGAGCAAGACCTTTAAGCAAGTCAACATTCACAAGGCCACGGGGCCAGACGGATTACCAGGAAGTGTACTCAGAGCATGCGCGTAACAACTGGCAAGTGTCTTCACTGACATTTCCTCAACCTCTCCTTGACTGAGTCTGTAATACCTACATAATACCTGTTTCCAAGAAAGCGAAGGTAACCTGCTAAATGACTACAGCCCCGTAGCACTCACGCCGGTAGCCATGAAGTGCTTTGAAAGGCTGGTCATGGCTCACATCAACACGTTATCCCAGAAACCCTAGACCCACTCCAATTCACTTTAACGCCCCAACAGATCCACAGATGACGCAATCTCAATCGCACTCCACACTGCCCTTTCCCACCTGGACAAAAGGAACACCTATATGAGAATGCTGTTCATTGACTACAGCTCAGCGTTCAACACCATAGTACCCTCAAAGCTCATCACTAAGCTAAGGACTCTGGGACTAAACACCTCCCTCTGCAACTGGATCCTGGACTTCCTGACGGGCCACCCACAGGTGGTAAGGGTAGGCAACAACACATCCGCCACGCTGATCCTCAACACGGGGGCCCCTCAGGGATGTGTGCTTAGTCCCCTCCTGTACTCCCTGTTCACCCACGAATCTGTGGCCAAGCACGTCTCCAACACCATCATTAAGTTTGCAGACGACACAACAGTGGTAAGCCTGATCACCAACAATGATGAGACAGCCTATGGAGAGGAAGTCATAGACCTGACAGTGAGGTGCCAGGAAAATAACCTCTCCCTCAACATGATCAAGACAAAGGAGCTGATCGTGGACTACAGGAAGATACTCCCCCATTCACATCGAACACTCCCCCATTCACATCGATGGGGCTGCAGTGGAGCCGGTCGAGAGTTTCAAGTTCCTTGGTGTCCACATCCCCAACAAACTATCATGGTCCAAACACACCAAGACAGTCATGAAGAGGGCATGACAACACCTTTTCTCCCTCAGGAGACTGAAAAGATTTGCCATGGGTCCCCAGATCCTCAAAAAGTTCTACAGCTGCACCATTGAGAGCATCCTGACCGGTTGCATCACCGCCTGTTATGGCAACTGCTCGGTATCCGTCCGTAAAGCGCTACAGAGGGAAGTGCGTACAGCCCAGTACATCACTGGGGCCAAGCTTCCTGCCATCCAGGACCTCTATACAGTACAGGCAGTACGCACTTCCCTCTGTAGCGCTTTACTGTCAAAGACTCTAGTCACCCAATACTTAGACTGTTCTTTCTGCTACCGCACCGGCAAGCGGTACCGGGGAAAGCGATACCAAAAGGATCTTTAACAACTTCTACTCCCAAGCCATAAGACTGTTGAACAATTAATCAAATAGCCACCCAAACTATTTACATTGTAATACCCCCCTTTTGTTTTTACACTGCTGCTTCTCACTGTTTATTATCTATGCATAGTCACTTTACTCCTACCTACATGTACAAATGACCTCATCTAACCTGTACCCCCGCACATTGACTCGGTACTAGTACCCCTGTCTATAGACTCATTATTGTTATTATTAGTTAATATATATATATTTTTAAACTTTAGTTCATTTAGTAAATCATTTCTTAACTCCATTTCTTGAATTGTTGGTTAAGGGCTTGTTAGTAAGCATTTCATGGTGGGGGCTGTGCTTTGGCAACGTGGGTGGGGTTATATCCTTCCTGTTTGGCCCTGTCCGGGGTTATCATCGGATGGGGCCACAGTGTCTCCTGACCCCTCCTGCCTCAGCCTCCAGTATTTATGCTGCAGTAGTTTATGTGTCAGGGGGCTAGGGTCAGTTTGTTATATCTGGAGTACTTCTCCTGTCTTATCCGGTGTCCTGTGTGAATTTAAGTATGCTCTCTCTAATTCTCTCTTTCTCTCGGAGGATGTGAGCCATAGGACCATGCCTCAGGACTACCTGGCATGATGACTCCTTGCTGTCCCCAGTCCACGTGGCCATGCTGCTGCTCCAGTATCAACTGTTCTGCCTGCGGCTATGGAATCCTGACCTGTTCACCGGACGTGCTACCGGTCCCAGACCTGCTGTTTTCAACTCTCTGGAGACAGCAGGAGTGGTAGAGATAGTCTTAATGATCGGCTATGAAAAGCCAACTGACATTTACTCCTGAGGTGCTGACTTGCTGCACCCTCGACAACTACTGTGATTATTATTATTATTTGACCATGCTGGTCATTTATGAACATTTGAACATCTTGGCCATGTTCAGTTATAATCTCCACCCGGCACAACCCGAAGAGGACTGGCCACCCCTCATAGCCTGGTTCCTCTCTAGGTTTCTTCCTAGGTTTTGGCCTTTCTAGGGAGTTTTTCCTAGCCACCGTGCTTCTACACCTGCATTGCTTGCTGTTTGGGGTTTTAGGCTGAGTTTCTGTACAGCACTTTGAGATATCAGCTGATGTACAAAGGGCTATATAAATACATTTGATTTGATTTGATGGTGAGGTCTACACCTGTTGTATTTGGCTCATGTGAGAAATAACATTTGATTTGATTTGATGTGAAATCCAACACAATAGATCACTGAGTACCACTTTAAAATGTTTGAAGCATGGTGATGGCTACATCATTTTATGAGTATGCTTGTCATCAGCAAAGACTACGGAGGTTTTTTTAGGGTAAAAAGAAACGGAATATAGCTAAGCACGGGCAAAATCCTAGAGGAAAACCTGGTTCAGTCTGCTTTCCAACAGACACTGGGAAAAAAAACTCACCTTTCAGCAGGACAATTGGATACTTATGTAAGTGTTTTAATTTTGTCATTGTGGGGTATTGTTTGTGGATGGGTTTGAAAAAATATCTATTTAATCCATGTTGAACTCAGGTTGTAACACAACAAAATGTGGAATAAGTCAAGTGGTATGAATACTTTCTGAAGGCACTGTATGTGGCCATGTCATACTCACGAGATGGCCTCGATCATGTCCACCCCCATCTCCACACAGCAGGATGCGTGGTCGGCCCGGGCCTCTGGCAGCCCAGACACACAGTAGTAGCAGTCTCCCAGGATCTTAATACGCAGGCAGTGGTTTTCCTATTGACACACAGACAGCATACCTTTCATGATCTATTTCTATTCAAATCCTATTTTCCCTAACTCCTAACACTAAACCTAACCCTTACCCTAACCCTAACCCTAACCTTTACTCAACCCTAAACCTAACCACTACCCTAATTGTAACCCTAAACCTAACCCCTAAGCCCAAAATAGCCATTGTCTTGTGGGCTCCCCACGACCCCAAGAGGGAGAATTGTCCTGGTATTGCTGTCCTTGTGGGGACTTTGGGGGATTTCAGGTATCCACGAGGATAGTAATACAAGCCCACGTATTGGACACACAGACACACATGTATGCATGCACACACACGCACACAGAATGTGTTAGTGTGTTAATAGCGTTTCCTTTATACAGTAGAGGGTTTTACATACCATGATTACAATATTTATTATTATTGCTTATTGAAATGCACTTTGTAGTATCTCTCTGGATAAAAGCTTCATGACTAAAATGTCAATGTAAAATAATTCCTTAGCATTTAAAACCTGACAAATATACTGCATCTAGGCTACAGAATTCTGGCTTCACATTTGACCAACACTTGGGATGAAACTGAAGATCTGGCATGTATGTGGTATGATACATACAGAGCAGTGTTACCCATTTATAATGTACTGTCACTTATGAATAAATACCAAGTCTAAATACCATATTCCTCATGCCATAGATATGTTAAGGGTTTGGACTTTCACATCTGTTAGTGTTGAATGACATCGGAAACTAATTGTTCTCAGTGGGAACGTCAAGGTCTGGAAGCATGTTCAAGGAATTACTGTTCTTCCTTTTCTGGGAATTGGTACTGCAAAAAGCCCTCTTTATACAGTATGTTATAAATCATTTTATAAAACTATTTTATCTATTTTAATACAATTTCCCTGCAGTGTAAAATACTGTTATTAATAACTATGTGCCATTATTTCCCTCCTTTTCACTGTAAACAACAGAGCTTTGTGAGGAGAAAGTCCTACTGCACTCCATTATTCCTGTTTTACACACTAAAAACAAATGGTTCTATATAGTGCCAAATAAGGGTTCTTTGCCTTGTTACCAAAGCGGAACCCTTTTTGATGGTTCTATAAAGAGCCATACTCATAAGGTTCTAAATGGAGCCAGTATGGTGCTATAAAGAACCCTTTCCTAAGGTTCTATAAAGAACCATTAAAAGAAGCTTCTATGTAACACCAACATTCTGCTATGGTTACAACCCTTTTTGGGGCTATAGAACCCTTTTTATATGGTTCTTTATAGATAATCGTTCTGTAAAGAACCTTTCTCAATCTCAAAGATTCTTTGTAGAAACATACAGGTTTTTTATTCAGATGTTATTATTGTGTTTATTCACAAGTTGAATCAGGTATGCTAGCTCTGCAACAGCTGGGAGTCCCTGAGGAGAGAATGAGGACTATTGACTTAGTCAATCATTCTCAATTAACACAAGGCCAAACGTGAGTCTTTCACAAGACACAATCACTAGCCATTGTCATATATAACATGTACTGGCATAGCACAACATATTAGATCAACTTAAATGACACTCTCACTCACGGTTGCACAAAAATAGCAGTGAACAAACCCCAAATATTCAAATGAGCCGCCTCCCCTACATTTTAATTATCACTAAAAGAGAAAATAACATTTTTTTTGTGTACTGTAAAAGACACAACATAGGCTATTGTGTGTGTGCTTGATTCTTTGTTATTTAGCATTCAAGGCCATAAAGTTAATGGGGTAGTGGGGGTGGAAAAACACAGGGTGATCATATGCAACTTAAGAGAAAAATCAAACAAAAACTTTAATGGAAAGCTTTAGTAATCATTCTTTGTGACTTCCAGAACACATAGCTGAGAAGCTGAGCTTGTCCTTGGTATGACGTTAAAATGTACCGGTTGCTTATCCAGCCTTGTGGTCTGTGTGTGTGTGTGTGTGTGTGTGTGTGTGTGTGTGTGTGTGTGTGTGTGTGTGTGTGTGTGAGTGTGTGAGTGTGTGTGTGTGTGTGTGTGTGTGTGTGTGTGTGTGTGTGTGTGTGTGTGTGTGTTTGTCTTTGTGTGTGTGTGTGTGTGTCTCACCGCAGCCAGCTTGTCGAAGCGGGCAAACAGTTCGTTGAGAGTCATCACCAGCTCCTGGGCAGTACACTGGGACGCCAGACTGGTAAACCCTTCAATATCTGCAAACAGGATACTGCAAGACACACACGCACACACACATACACACAAAGAGAGACACACACACACACAGAGTGAGAGAGACAGACAGAGACACACACACACAGAGGCAGAGAGAGGGAGACATACAGAGACGGAGAGAGTGAGAAACACCCAGAGAGAGAGAGAGGCAGAGAGAGACAGAAACACACACAGAGACAGAGAGAGGGAGACACACACAGAGACAGAGAGAGGGAGACACACAGAGACAGAGAGACAGAGACACACACAGAGACAGAGAGAGGGAGACACACACAGAGACAGAGAGCGGGAGACACACAGAGACATAGAGAGGGAGACACACACAGAGACAGAGAGAGGGAGACACACAGAGACAGAGAGACAGAGACACACACAGAGACAGAGAGAGGGAGACACACACAGAGACAGAGAGCGGGAGACACACAGAGACAGAGAGGGAGACACACAGAGACAGAGAGAGGGAGACACACAGAGACAGAGAGACAGAGACACACACAGAGACAGAGAGAGGGAGACACACAGAGACAGAGAGGAGAGACACACAGAGACAGAGAGAGGGAGACACACAGAGACAGAGAGAGGGAGACACACAGAGACAGAGAGAGGGAGACACACAGAGACAGAGAGAGGGAGACACACACAGAGACAGAGAGAGGGAGACACACAGAGACAGAGAGACAGAGACACACACAGAGACAGAGAGAGTGAGAAACACCCAGAGAGAGAGAGAGATGCAGAGACAGAGAGACGCAGAGAGAGACAGAGACACACACAGAGACAGAGAGAGTGAGAAACACCCAGAGAGAGAGAGAGATGCAGAGAGAGAGAGAGACGCAGAGAGAGACAGAGACACACACAGAGACAGAGAGAGGGAGACACACACAGAGACAGAGAGAGAAACACAGAGAGACAGAGAGAGAGAGAGAGAGACACACACACAGAGACAGAGAGAGAGAGAGACACAGAGACAGAGAGAGAGAGACACACAGAGACAGAGAGAGAAACGCAGAGAGAGAGAGAGACGCAGAGAGACAGAGAGAGAAATGCAGAGAGAGAGAGACGCAGAGAGACAGAGAGAGACACACACACACAGAGACAGAGAGAGAGAGAGAGAGAGAGAGAGAGAGAGACACAGAGACAGAGACAGAGAGAGAGAGAGAGAGAGACACAGAGACAGAGAGACAGAGACAGAGAGAGAGCGACATGGAGACAGAGTGTGAGAAACACAGAGCGAGAGAGAGAGAGAGAGAGAGATAGAGAGTTATCTCCAGTTACTTGCAAGCACAGTGCTCAGTATCTTACAGCCAACCAGACATTGAACTCAGCACAGTGCTCAGTATATTACAGCCAACCAGACATTGAACTCAGCACAGTGCTCAGTATCTTACAGCCACCCAGACATTGAACTCAGCACAGTGCTCAGTATCTTACAGCCAACCAGACATTGAACTCAGCACAGTGCTCAGTATCTTACTGTCACACCCTGACCATAGTTTGCTTTGTATGTTTCTATGTTTTGGTTGGTCAGGGTGTGATCTGAGTGGGCATTCAATGTTGGATGTCTTGTTTGTCTATTTCTATGTCTGGCCTGATATGGTTCTCAATCAGAGGCAGGTGTTAGTCATTGTCTCTGATTGGGAACCATATTTAGGTAGCCTGGGTTTCACTGTGTGCTTGTGGGTGATTGTTCCTGTCTCTGTGTTTTGCACCAGATAGGGCTGTTTTTGGTTTTCCACGTTTATTGTTTTTGTTAGTTTATTCATGTCTAGTGTCTTTATTAAAAACATGAATAACCACCACGCTGCGTTTTGGTCCACCTCTCCTTCCCTAAGGAAAACCATTACAGAATCACCCACCACAACAGGACCAAGCGGCGTGGTAACGGGCAACAGCAGGAGAGGCAGCAATGTCTGGACTATACTACTTGGGAGGAAATAGACAAGGTGGGCGGTCGACCCAGGAGGAGTGCCGGAGCCCGCCTGGGATTTGCTGGAGCAGTGCGAAGAGGGGTATAGAAGAATGGAGTTGGAGAAGCAAGCACGGCGGCGCGGTAGGAAGCCCGAGAGTCAGCCCCAAAAATGTATTGGGGGAGGCACACAGGAAGTGTGGCGAAGCCAGGTAGGAGACCTGCGCCAACTTCCTGTGCTTACCGGGGGCTGGAGAGACCGGGCAGGCACCGTGTTATGCTGTGGAGTGCACGGTGTCCCCAGTGCGGGTGCATAGCCCGGTGCGGTACATACCAGCTCTGCGTATCGGCCGGGCTAGAGTGGGCAACGAGCCAAGTGCCATGAAGCCGGCTCTACGCATCTGGTCCCCAGTGCGTCTCCTTGGGCCGGCTTACATGGCACCAGCCTTGCGCACGGTGTCCCCGGTTCGCCTGCATAGCCCAGTGCGGGCTATTCCACCTCGCCGCACTGGCAGGGCGACCGGGACCATTCAACCGGGTAAGGTTGGGCAGGCTCGGTGCTCAAGAGCTCCAGTGCGCCTGCACGGTCCGGTCTATCAATCACCACCTCCACGCACCAGCCCTCCGGTGGCAGCCCCCGCACCAGGCTGTCTCTCCGGCTCATCCTTACAGGGGCTCCCGCCTGTCCAGCGCTGCCGGAGCCTTCCTCCTCTCCAGCGCTGCCGGAGTCTCCCGCCTCTCCGGGCGCTACCAGAGCTCCCGCCCCTCATTCCAGAGGCGCTAGAGCCCCTCATTCCAGAGGCGCCACAGCTACTCAGTCCAGCGTTGCCGGAGCTTCCTGTCTGTCCCAGCGCCATCTGAGCTTCCCGTCTGCCCAGCGCCATCTGAGCTTCCCGTCTGCCCAGCGCCATCTGAGCCTCCCATCTGCCCAGCGCCATCTGAGCCTCCCGTCTGCCCAGCGCCGCCTGAGCCGCCCGTCTGCCCAGCGCCGCCTGAGCCGCCCGTCTGCCCAGCGCCGCCTGAGCCGCCCGTCTGCCCAGCGCCGCCTGAGCCGCCCGTCTGCCAGGAGCCGCCAGTGCCGCCCGTCTGCCAGGGGCCGCCAGTGCCGCCAGTCAGCCAGGGGCCGCCAGTGCCGCCAGTCAGCCAGGTGCCGCCAGTCAGCCAGGGGCCGCCAGTCAGCCCAGAGGCGCCAGAGCCCCTCAGCCCAGAAGCGCCAGAGCCCCTCTGTCCCGAGCTGCCGCCAGAGCCCCTCTGTCCCGAGCTGCCGCCCCTCTGTCCCAGAGCCCCTCTGTCCCGAGCTGCCGCCCCTCTGTCCCGAGCTGCCGCCCCTCTGTCCCGAGCTGCCGCCCCTCTGTCCCGAGCTGCCGCCCCTCTGTCCCGAGCTGCTGCCCCTCAGTCCAGTGGGGTCATTAAGTAGGGTCGCCGTGGCTAGGAGGCCACGGAAGTGGACAAGGTGGGGGACTAAGACTACGGTGAAGTGGGGGCCACGTCCAGCACCAGAGCCGCCACTGCGGACAGATGCCCACCCAGACCCTTTTGCGGCCGGAGTCACACCTTGGGGGTGTACTGTCACACCCTGACCATAGTTTGCTTTGTATGTTTCTATGTTTTGGTTGGTCAGGGTGTGATCTGAGTGGGCATTCTATGTTGGATGTCTTGTTTGTCTATTTCTATGTCTGGCCTGATATGGTTCTCAATCAGAGGCAGGTGTTAGTCATTGTCTCTGATTGGGAACCATATTTAGGTAGCCTGGGTTTCACTGTGTGCTTGTGGGTGATTGTTCCTGTCTCTGTGTTTTGCACCAGATAGGGCTGTTTTTGGTTTTCCACGTTTATTGTTTTTGTTAGTTTATTCATGTCTAGTGTCTTTATTAAAAACATGAATAACCACCACGCTGCGTTTTGGTCCACCTCTCCTTCACCTAAGGAAAACCGTTACACTTACAGCCAACCAGACATTGAACTCAGCACAGTGCTCCGTATCTTACAGCCAACCAGACATTGAACTCAGCACAGTGCTCAGTATCTTACAGCCAACCAGACATTGAACTCAGCACAGTGCTCCGTATCTTACAGCCAACCAGACATTCCTGCCAATGCAGCAGCTACTCTTCCTGGGGTCCAAACATATTAAAGCTCTTACATATAAAACAAAAGATAAAACAGTACATCATATAACATTATTACACTACTGTATCTACAATACAAAATGTTTGATACCACCATTCAACAATATCACAATGAATGCGTATGCATGAGTCTGTACCTTTGTATGTGTCTCGTCACAGTCCCCGCTGTTCCATAAGGTGTATTTTTACACGTTTTTAAATCTGATTCCACATCAGCTACCCGATGTGGAATAGAGTTCCATGTAGTCATGGCTCTATGTAGTACTGTGCGCCTCCCGTAGTCTGTTTTGGACTTGGGGACTGTGAAGAAACCTCTGGTGGCATGTCTTGTGGGGTATGCATGGGTGTCCGGTACATTCAGTTTATCAACACCTCTTACAAAAACAAGTAGTGATGAAGTAAATCTCTCTTCCACTTTGAGCCATGAGAGATTGACATGCATGTCATTAATGTTAGCTCTCCATGTACTTATAAGGGCCAGACGTGCTGCCCTGTTCTGACCCAACTGCAATTTCCTTAAGTCCCTCTTTGTGGCACCTGACCACACGACTGAACAGTAGTCAAGGTCCGACAAAACTAGGGCCTGTAGGACCTGCCTTGTTGATAGAGTTGTTAAGAAGGCAGAATAGCGCTTTATTATGGACAGACTTATCCTCATCTTACCTACTGTTGCATCAATATGTTTTGACCATAGCATTTTTACGATCCAGGGTTACTCAAAGCAGTTTAGTCACCTCAACTTGCTCAATTTCTACAGATAATCATTATGAGATGTAGTTGAGGTTTAGGGTTTAGTGAATGATTTGTCCCAAATACAATTGGAAATATTTAGGACTAACTTATTCCTTTGCTACCCATTCTGAAACTAACTGCAGCTCTTGGTTAAGTGTTGCAGTCATTTCAGTTGCTGTAGTAGCTGACGTGTATAGTGTTGAGTCATCCGCATACATAGACACACTGGCTTTACTCAAAGTAAAGATTGAAAAAAGCAAGGGGCCTAAACAGCTACCCTGGGGAATTCCTGATTCTAACTGGATTATATTTGAGAGGCTTCCATTAAAGAATACCCTCTGTGTTCTGTTGGACAAGTAACTGTTTATCTGCATTATAGCAGGGGGTGTAAAGCCACAACATATACGTTTTCCAACAGCAAACTATGATCAATAATGTCAAAAGCTGCACTGAAGTCAAACAAGACAGCCCCTACAATCATTTTCTCATCAATTTCTCTGACCCAATCATCAGTCATTTGTGTAAGTGCTGTGCTTGTTGAGTCTACTTCCTTATAAGCCTGCTGAAAGTCTGTTGTCAATTTGTTTACTGAAATTTTGTTTACCTTACGGCCAACCAAACATTGAACTCAACACAGTGCTCAGTACCTTACAGCCAACCAGACATTGTACTCAGCACAGTGTACAGTATCAGTAACCTGGTTAAATAAAGGTGAAATAAAAAATCAAATAAAAACGTACAGCCAACCAGACATTAATAAACAGATAGAGCAGTTGAATAAAAAGCTAAATTTTTTCACCCTTAAGTATTACAACTAGGTATAAAGTGGAAGAATTATAGGATAGTCTGAAAGTCATGATTGCATCCCTCTCCAATAGCCATGCTGAACCTCTTTTCCTGAATGGCATCAGCCGTTACCACTGTTACGGAAGTGGCTCAAAGTAAGGGCTAATTGCCACTGGTCCATTAAATTCAATGGTACCTTTTTATCGTATCAATATTATACTGATACATCATTCCCATTATCATGCCAATGGCCTGACTACGTGACTGACTGACTGCTGTGATGAGCGCTAAAGTGCTATTGAAAAAGACAATCATTTCTGACAATGTGACTGTGCTGAGTGTTAGTTATCTATGCTAATGAAACACATTTATGTCCCAATGGTATTGCAGAACAAAGGATGTCTTCACCCAACACTGAGATAGAATGTGTTAAGGCATGTCATTTTCCCTGAGAACAAGGTAACTGATCTGTCAGTCTATAGACCCCTGGGCTGGTGGGACGGGATACATTCACAACAGTATACAGTGTGGATGAAGATGAGCTCATCTGCTCAACCAGTTTCACTTTATAATATTCAATCCGGAGACAAAGAGTGGCAGCGACAGGTCGATTTCAGGACTAGGCCAAGCCATGGTGGGACTGCCTGGGAGTCAGGTTGGCTTGACACTAGGATCGCGGTTCTCAGGGACGTTGTGGCTCTCTGTTCCGTAACTAAGTCTCTGACGGTTGACTGTGAACGCTTGAATGGTTTCAGGAGAACATGCTATGCCATTTAAAGGAGTACTCAATAGACAGTATGTTTAGAGGCTGCTGTCAATGAACGGATCCACGTTTGACCTCACAACTACTATTACATGAACCTAAAAAGGGAGGGGACTAACATTAGGTCATGATATCTTTTGAAATACTAGTTCCTTTCATCATGAGATGGAGATAAAGAGGGCAGGGGAGGAAGGGAGGGAGAGAAAGAAAGAGAGTTAGAGAGAGAGTTAAAGAGAGAGAGAGTTAGAGAGAGAGAGTTAGAGAGAGAGAGAGAGAGAGTTAGAGAGAGAGAGAGAGAGAGAGTTAGAGAGAGAGAGTTAGAGAGAGAGAGTTAGAGAGAGAGAGTTAGAGAGAGAGAGAGTTAGAGAGAGAGTTAGAGAGAGAGTTAGAGATTTAGAAAGAGAGTTAGAGAGAGAGAGAGAGTTAGAGAGAGTTAGAGAGAGAGTTAGAGAGAGAGAGAGTTAGAGAGAGAGTTAGAGAGAGTTAGAGAGAGAGAGAGAGTTAGAGAGAGAGAGAGTTAGAGAGAGAGAGAGTTAGAGAGAGCGAAAGAGCAAAAGAGAGAGAGAAAGAGAGACACAGAGGAGTGAGAGAGAAAGTGAGACACAGAGAAGGAGTGAGAGAGAGAGATAGATAGACAAAGAGAGAAATCGACACAGAGAGAGAGAGGTCATTCTATGCCATTAAAAGGAACATTAAAATCAAAATTCCAATTAGAATCTGTCAAAAAATAAATAAAATCAGTTATAGAACCAATTGCAGTATATGGCAGCGAAGTATGGGGTCCCCTCTCTAATCATGAATTTACCAAATGGGACAAACATCCAGTAGAAATACTGCATGCAGAGTTTTGCAAGTGCAAAGAAAAACTCCAAATAACGCATGTAGAGCAGAATTTGTCCAATACCCCCTCCTTACTCGAATAGAAAAAAGAGCCATCAAATTTCATCACACAGCTCTACAATGTCAAGAGATGAAACAAGAGAAGAGTCCCCTCAGTCAGCTGGTTCTGATGCTCGGTTCACTAACCCAAACCAACCCCATAGAGCCTCAGGACAGCACTCAGAAAATGTGGCTCAACCAAATCATCACCTAGCAAAAATACAAATATATTTCCTATTGGAAAGACACAAACAAAAAATCTAAGTGAACTTCAATGCTACTTGGAAAAAGAGCAGCACTGGAAAATTTACATTTTTTAAACCTTTATTTAACTAGGCAAGTCAGTTAAGAACAAATTCTTATTTTCAATGACGGCCTAGGAAAAGTGGGTTAACTGCCTGTTCAGGGGTAGAATGACAGATTTGTACCTTGTCAGCTCAGGGATTCAAACCTGCAACCTTTCGGTTACTAGTCCAACGCTCTAACCACTAGGCTACCATGCCATCCCCTAAAACAAAGAGCAGCTTCAGAGATAAACAGGCTCACATGAGTCTCATAGGAACACACAGCCCAGCCCAGCTCCATACCACTAGCAGCCCTGCCTGGGGACATACAGCCCAGCTCCATACCACTAGCAGCCCTGCCTGGGGACACACAGGCCAGCTCCATACCACTAGCGGCCCTGCCTGGGGACACACAGGCCAGCCCGTACCACTAGCAGCCCTGCCTGGGGACACACAGCCCAGCTCCATACCACTAGCAGCCCTGCCTGGGGACATACAGCCCAGCTCCATACCACTAGCAGCCCTGCCTGGGGACACACAGGCCAGCTCCATACCACTAGCGGCCCTGCCTGGGGACACACAGGCCAGCTCCATACCACTAGCAGCCCTGCCTGGGGACACACAGCCCAGCTCCATACCACTAGCAGCCCTGCCTGGGGACACACAGACCAGCTCCATCAAATCAAATCAAATTTTATTTATCACATGCGCCGAATACAACAGGTGTAGACCTTACAGTGAAATGCTGAATACAACAGGTGTAGACCTTACAGTGAAATGCTGAATACAACAGGTGTAGACCTTACAGTGAAATGCTGAATACAACAGGTGTAGACCTTACAGTGAAATGCTGAATACAACAGGTGTAGACCTTACAGTGAAATGCTGAATACAACAGCTGTAGACCTTACAGTGAAATGCTGAATACAACAGGTGTAGACCTTACAGTGAAATGCTGAATACAACAGGTGTAGACCTTACAGTGAAATGCTGAATACAACAGGTGTAGACCTTACAGTGAAATGCTGAATACAACAGGTGTAGACCTTACAGTGAAATGCTGAATACAACAGGTGTAGACCTTACAGTGAAATGCTGAATACAACAGGTGTAGACCTTACAGTGAAATGCTGAATACAACAGGTGTAGACCTTACAGTGAAATGCTGAATACAACAGGTGTAGACCTTACAGTGAAATGCTGAATACAACAGGTGTAGACCTTACAGTGAAATGCTGAATACAACAGGTGTAGACCTTACAGTGAAATGCTGAATACAACAGGTGTAGACCTTACAGTGAAATGCTGAATACAACAGGTGTAGACCTTACAGTGAAATGCTGAATACAACAGGTGTAGACCTTACAGTGAAATGCTGAATACAACAGGTGTAGACCTTACAGTGAAATGCTGAATACAACAGGTGTAGACCTTACAGTGAAATGCTGAATACAACAGGTGTAGACCTTACAGTGAAATGCTGAATACAACAGGTGTAGACCTTACAGTGAAATGCTGAATACAACAGGTGTAGACCTTACAGTGAAATGCTGAATACAAGCCTTAACCAACGATGCAGTTTTAAGAAAATACCTCAAATATACATATTAAGAAAAAAGTAAGAGATAAGAAAAACAAATAATTAAAGAGCAGCAGTGAATAACAGTAGCGCAGATATGAACAGCGGGTACCGGTACCGAGTCAATGTGGAGACTATATACAGGGGGTACCGGTACAGAGTCAATGTGGAGACTATATACAGGGGGTACCGGTACCGAGTCAATGTGGAGGCTATATACAGGGGGTACCGGTACAGAGTCAATGTGGAGGCTATATACAGGGGGTACTGGTACCGAGTCAATGTGGAGGCTATATACAGGGGGTACTGGTACCGAGTCAGTGTGGAGACTATATACAGGGGTACTGGTACCGAGTCAATGTGGAGGCTATATAGAGGGGGTACTGGTACCGAGTCAATGTGGAGACTATATACAGGGGTACTGGTACCGAGTCAATGTGGAGACTATATACAGGGGTACTGGTACCGAGTCAATGTGGAGACTATATACAGGGGGTACTGGTACCGAGTCAATGTGGAGGCTATATACAGGGGTACTGGTACCGAGTCAATGTGGAGGCTATATACAGGGGGTACTGGTACCGAGTCAGTGTGGAGACTATATACAGGGGTACTGGTACCGAGTCAATGTGGAGGCTATATACAGGGGTACCGGTACAGAGTCAATGTGGAGACTATATACAGGGGGTACCGGTACCGAGTCAATGTGGAGACTATATACAGGGGTACCGGTACCGAGTCAATGTGGAGACTATATACAGGGGGTACCGGTACAGAGTCAATGTGGAGGCTATATACAGGGGTACTGGTACCGAGTCAATGTGGAGGCTATATACAGGGGGTACCGGTACAGAGTCAATGTGGAGGCTATATACAGGGGGTACCGGTACAGAGTCAATGTGGAGACTATATACAGGGGGTACCGGTACCGAGTCAATGTGGAGACTATATACAGGGGGTACCGGTACAGAGTCAATGTGGAGACTATATACAGGGGGTACCGGTACCGAGTCAATGTGGAGACTATATACAGGGGTACTGGTACCGAGTCAATGTGGAGGCTATATACAGGGGGTACCGGTCGAGTCAATGTGGAGACTATATACAGGGGTACCGGTACAGAGTCAATGTGGAGACTATATACAGGGGTACCGGTACGAGTCAATGTGGAGACTATATACAGGGGTACCGGTACCGAGTCAATGTGGAGACTATATACAGGGGGTACCGGTACCGAGTCAATGTGGAGACTATATACAGGGGGTACCGGTACCGAGTCAATGTGGAGACTATATACAGGGGTACTGGTACCGAGTCAATGTGGAGGCTATATACAGGGGTACCGGTACAGAGTCAATGTGGAGGCTATATACAGGGGTACCGGTACAGAGTCAATGTGGAGGCTATATACAGGGGTACTGGTACAGAGTCAGTGTGGAGGCTATATACAGGGGGTACCGGTACCGAGTCAATGTGGAGGCTATATACAGGGGTACCGGTACAGAGTCAATGTGGAGGCTATATACAGGGGTACCGGTACCGAGTCAATGTGGAGGCTATATACAGGGGTACCGGTACAGAGTCAATGTGGAGGCTATATACAGGGGGTACTGGTACCGAGTCAGTGTGGAGGCTATATACAGGGGTACCGGTACCGAGTCAATGTGGAGACTATATACAGGGGGTACCGGTACCGAGTCAATGTGGAGGCTATATACAGGGGTACCGGTACCGAGTCAGTGTGGAGACTATATACAGGGGTACTGGTACAGAGTCAATGTGGAGGCTATATACAGGGGTACCGGTACAGAGTCAATGTGGAGACTATATACAGGGGTACCGGTACCGAGTCAATGTGGAGACTATATACAGGGGTACTGGTACCGAGTCAATGTGGAGGCTATATACAGGGGGTACCGGTACAGAGTCAATGTGGAGGCTATATACAGGGGGTACCGGTACAGAGTCAATGTGGAGGCTATATACAGGGGTACTGGTACCGAGTCAGTGTGGAGGCTATATACAGGGGTACCGGTACCGAGTCAATGTGGAGACTATATACAGGGGTACCGGTACCGAGTCAATGTGGAGGCTATATACAGGGGTACCGGTACCGAGTCAGTGTGGAGACTATATACAGGGGTACCGGTACAGAGTCAGTGTGGAGACTATATACAGGGGGTACCGGTACCAAGTCAATGTGGAGACTATATACAGGGGTACCGGTACAGAGTCAATGTGGAGGCTATATACAGGGGTACCGGTACAGAGTCAATGTGGAGGCTATATACAGGGGTACTGGTACAGAGTCAATGTGGAGGCTATATACAGGGGTACCGGTACAGAGTCAATGTGGAGGCTATATATGGGGGGTACCGGTACCGAGTCAATGTGGAGGCTATATACAGGGGGTACGGTACCGAGTCAGTGTGGAGACTATATACAGGGGTACCGGTACAGAGTCAGTGTGGAGACTATATACAGGGGGTACCGGTACCGAGTCAATGTGGAGACTATATACAGGGGGTACCGGTACAGAGTCAATGTGGAGGCTATATACAGGGGGTACCGGTACAGAGTCAATGTGGAGGCTATATACAGGGGGTACCGGTACAGAGTCAATGTGGAGAGGTAATTGAGATAATTATGCACATGCAGGTAGGGTTGTTAAAGTGGCTATGCATAGATAATAACAGAGAGTAGTAGCAGCGTGGGGCGGTGAGGGGAGGTGCAATTAGCCTGTACTCCCGTATTGCTGGAGCTACTCCCAGAAGGCCTGTACTCCCGTATTGCTGGAGCTACTCCCAGAAGGCCTGTACTCCCGTATTGCTGGAGCTACTCCCAGAAGGCCTGTACTCCCATATTGCTTACACCTGAGAATCCAGTGACTGTGGTCTCTCTTAGCTGGAGCTACTACTTACCTTTACCTATGGATGGTAGAGCATAGGAGCATAGCAGAGGAGAGGGGATGCTGCCTTCTAACTGATCTGGGATCTGTGTGGATGTGGATAACCATTCTAGGGTTTGAACCAAGACAAATAAACAACGACAACTTAAAGGCTGCATTCTCATAATTTGTTTTCTTCATCATCCAAGTGTGCCTTGATTGAAAATGGAAGCTCCACCAGTACCACTGTTGTACTTAGATAAATGTTTTGTATGTCAAGTGATGGCAACACTGTCTCTGTTCAGGTTATGTCAGGGGAAATATACTGTAATGTCCAGTCCCCCGGTCTGTTTTCTGTGTGATCCCGGATTGGCTGGTTGACACAGACATAGGCGAAGCAGATCATATGAACCAGTCCAGACCTCATCAGTTTAAACATAGATTATCAGCTTGTACTTTAACTGAGGACAGGGGCGCCATGGAGGCTATATTTAGACACAAATACAATCCCTGCGCCTCCCACAACCAGCACATTAAGAGCACCACAAATATTATCTCCCAGAATGCAGTATATTCTATTCTCTTAGGGCAGGACCATAGATGTATATCTGGGCTGGTTTGGAAGGGTTTAAGCAGGCGGGGGAAAAAGCAGTAGAGAGAGCTGTGTCATGTATTCAAAATTGATGTAATTAGTACCTAGAGGATGACTAATCAGATCTTGGATGGATGTATATCCTAAACCGGTGATGTTTTTCTCTAAAGGGACATTCATCGCATAGTAACCTACAGTAGGCTACTGAACAAACCGCAGGGTATTCAGTGACTCATGGGTGTCCATCATTCAATACTTCCCTTCAGCAGGTCTTTCATGTCAGAAGAACATAATGAATTGTTTACTATGTAGAAAAAAACATGTACTATAAATGACCTTATACATTATTTCCTTGATTTGAGACATTCATAAGAAAAATACATTCACAAAAACAGGACGTCACCACTGAGAGAAACACATCAGATGGTTGGTTATTGTGTAATCACTTCACCACAT